>NC_135971.1:40837982-40860266 GCF_053455715.1 Rhinoraja longicauda | reverse complement strand
GGCGCGCCGCCCACAGCGCGTCCGCGCGCCTGCCGAGGGCCCGGGTGTCTTCAAAGGAGGCGTCTGTGAGCTGCAGGCGAATGTCGGCCGGCAGCAGGTGCAGGTAAGTGTACTCGAACATTAGGCACGGTCTGTGCCCGTCGAGTAACGCGACCATCTCCTTCAGGAGGCTAGATGGGCGCCGGTCACTGAGGCCTGGCATGTGGAGGAGCCTTTCGGCCCGCTCCATTCGGGTTAGCCCGTAGGTTTGGAGCAGCAGCTCCTTAAGGGCTTCATATTTATCGTGGGCCGGGGGGTCCTGGAGGAACTCCGTTACCTCTTCGGCCGTGTCCTGGTCAAGGGCTCCCACCAGGTGGAAAAACCGGGTGTTATCCACTGTGATGCCCTTCAGCTGGAACTGGGCCTCCGCTTGGTAAAACCAAACGCGAGCCCTAGTGGTCCAGAAGGTCGGGAGCTTGATTCCTACCGCGTCGACAGCTGGGGCCTGGTCGGCCTGCGAGCCGGACGGGCGGTTGGCTTTTGCTTTTGTGTCCATCCTAATGAATGGACCGTCGAGGTCACCATTGTAGCGCGTCGATAAAGGCAAGGAGCTAGGTATTTCGAGAAGGTATATTTTATTGTATAACAGTTATCAGACGGGTCTAGTCTGCCGGAATGGCTTGGCGCCCAAACCTTGTCCTTATATACCTGGTCCCGGACTGCCTCCCTGGACTGGTCCATTCCCGTGCCGAGGGGTCGGTAGAAGTATGGCCCGACCCTTGGGAGCCGCCACAATCCTTTTTAATAATTGTTCAAATTAATGCTGACAACACTCAACCAAATATTCTCTCTCTCACAGCAGACTCAGCACCACTGGTGATTCAACAGACCGCAGTTTTTTAACCAAAAATAATTTAATCAACAATATGTACAGTGCAAAATGAATCAAATCAAAACCCAACACCATAATACAGATCAAACAAATACACTGAATAAACGACTATACAACTATTTTACCATCATTATTGAGGATGCATTCCACACCCCGCAGTGCCCAGCGGTCCCGGAAGGTTAAAGTTCAGTTTGCATTAGTCAAACACATTAGTCAACTCAGATACAACCACAATCCTTTATTAGGCATGCGGGAGTGGGAGAGAGATCACCAGTATGCTTACATACTGGTAGCCCCTTGTGGCCCCACTCAAAGATACAGCATTCTGGCTGCATCTTTATACAACACAAAGAGCCTTACGAGTTCTGCAAAGTCATCATTACTCCTTTAAAAAAAATATCCAGTACAATCAGCATTAACAAAATAATTGCACTTGTAAGTTATTTATCAGGTGTACAAAATAGCACACTAAGAACAACAATACAATACAAAACGTAGAGCAAAAGTACAAAAAAAAAATAAATATATATTGATACAAATGTTTCCAGGTCAACCAGAGCAGACCGTACAGTCCTCCTTAACATCCAAGACGCAATGTATACACACTCTAGGCCTTTTACACCACCACTGACAGAATATGGCATGTCCTCATCTCCATTCAACGAGGATTTAAAAAAAAAATATATATATAAATTGATATAGGTATATATCACTCTGGAATTGCAGGGAAGTCCAGTTGTCTAACATGGAAAAAAAAGAGTCCATATTGCCCAAATTTGTTTACAGACCCCCTAAGTGGGTGCTTGATTTTTTCCAACTTGATGCAATTTAAGATATCTGTAATCCAAAGGGCATGAGAAGGGGATGCAGGAGATATCCATCTGAGCAAAATTAGTCGTCTTGCCAACCGAGTGACGAAGGCAATTACATCCTTATTTATTTGAGTGAGTTGCAGTTCGGATGAGGAAACCCCAAATATTGCGGTAATAGGGTCTGGTTCAATCTGTGTGCCGCTTATTTCTGAGATTGTGTTACAGATGTCTTTCCAGAAACCAGCAAGAGATGGGCAACACCAGAACATATGCACATGATTTGCAGGTGACTGATTACATCTTACACAGTCCAAATTCACATAATTGTAAATTTTAGACAGTCTTGCTTTAGTCCAATGAACCCTATGAATGAGTTTACATTGGATGAGACCGTGCCCAGCGCAAATAGAAGAAGTATGCACCCTCCAAAGTGCTTCCTCCCATACTTCCTCAGATATTTCCTTCCCCAATTCCTCCTTCCTGCACGGATTTCCTCCAGGAGCGTCTGTCCAGTGCAATGTGCTCCCAGTTGCTCCATGTGATGTGGAATTTCTTCAGACTGTTCTTCATGTTGTCCTTGAAGGTTTATTTGGCCCGCCGGGGGCTTGCTGACCTTCCTTCAGTTGACAGTACAGGATCTGTTTAGGGAGATGTGTGTTGGACATCGGAGTTGGTGTTGCGTTATTGTAAGAGAGAGTAAGGTTGGTATCTATGCAGGTTGCAATAGAAAAAGTCAAGAAATGAGAAAGGACAGGTTCAGATCAACTTCCATTGTCTTTTCTTCTTCATGTATTTTAAGAATGCCAGAGACTATAACGTCTTCCTTCATAGTTTACGTTGAATCATATCATGTTATTGATCCCGTGTTTATCACCATCTGGACTACTTTCTGCGGATTAATATTCCTCTCCTTCCATAGTCTCGCCTTCCCCTTCCATAGTCTCAGTGTCAACCTTCTCGTAATCTTTCTCCAAGGTTGTGATGCTGGTCATGTTGAGTTCCTCCAGAACGCTGATGTTGGTGCGTTTGTCCTCCCAGCTGATCCTCAGAATCTTTCATAAGGATCTTTGATGGTGTTGTTCCAGGGCTCTCAGGTGCCTGCTGTAGGTGGCCCATGACTGCTCCATACAACAGGGTGGGGAGGACAGGTTCCGTAGAACAGCAGTTTTGTTTGAGCCTTTAGGTCTCGGTCTTCCTGTGTCTGGCGTAGGCTCCACTGGCACAACTCAGGCGATGGTTGACCTCAGAGTCAATGTCAGCGTTTGAGGAAAGAATGCTGAGAAGAGAAAAGGAAATGTACAATGTCGAATATTGAACTGTTTCATGAATAACAAATTTGAAGAGTGAAATATGTAAAACAGCAAGACTTTACAGCAGCTGTGGAAAGTAGGACAGCAGAGGCTATCTCTGGGATGAGGATACCACCTGTGGGTCATACATAGAACATAGAACAGTACAGCACATGGACAAACCCCCTCAGCGTACAATGTCTGTGCTAAACATGATACCAAAACCATCTCGCATTTCCCTGCACAGAAAGAAAAAAGTTGCCCAGTACATCTCCTTTAAACTTTGCCCCACTCACCTTAAAGCGATGCCCTCTAGTATTTGATTTTTCCATCCTGGGAAAAAGGTTCTAACTGTCTACCCTATCTATGCCTCTCGTAATTTTATATTCTTCAAATTGAATTGAACACTTCATTGTCACATGTGACTCATCACAGTGAAATTCTTTGCTTGCATTCACAAGGTGTGGAAATAGTCGCCCGTAAAGGACGCTTACAAAGCTGCAAATCCCCCCCCGTGCCTGGTCCCCCTTTGTTCTTCCTCTCTTACCCCCCTCCCCCTCCCCCTCCCTCACGGTGTGTCCCCCAACGCCGGGTCCTCCATTGTTCTTCCCCCTCCCTCACGGTGTGTCCCCCAACGCCGGGCCCTCCATTGTTCTTCCCCCTCCCTCACGGTGTCCCACCCACGCCGGGTCCTCCATTGTTCTTCCCCCTCCCTCACATGGGTCCCCCCAACGCTGGATCCCCATTGCTCATCCCCCATCCCTCACGGCGTGTCCCCCCACGCCGGGTCCTCCTTTATTCCTTTCCTCTGCAGAAGCGTCCTCACTTCCACGTGTCCGTCCTCGTCCATCAGTCGGCGCCATCATCTGCTGCCGCACCGACCTCTCCACTGACGCTGCCAGGTCCTCTCCGGACGCTTCCTTTGTGCCGACCCAGGCCCCAGCTGCGGGCTCTGTAGACCCAGGCACTGATGGCCGTGGGCTTCGTCAACTAGCGAGTCTCCAACGCCGGCCCGACCGGGTCAACCTTGGTCAGGTCTCTCCGCAATCTCCAGAGTTCCGGCACCATTCTGGTAAACCTCCGCCCGTTTTCCAAAGACTCCACATCCGTCCGGTAATGGGGTGATCAGACCTGTACTCTATCTCAAAATGCAGCCTAACCAAAGTCGTATAAAGCTGCACCATGACTTCCTGACTCCTATTCTTAATGGCCCGACCTAAAGCAAACATACCATAAGCCTTTTTACCACTATCTACTTGTGTTGCTACTTTCAGGGATTCATGGGCTTGGACCCCAAGATCCCTCTGTACGTCAATGCTCTTAAGGGTCATGCCATTAATTGTATATTTTTCCTTGCATTTGATCTCGCAAAGTGCAACACCTTGCCCTTGTTTGAATTAAACTCCATCTGCCATTTCTCCAACCTTTTCTGTCACTGATCTATATCCCATTGTACATCTTGGCACCCTTCCTCACACTCCAGACCCCAGCAATCTTGGTGTCATCTGCAAACATACTAAACAACCTGTCTATGCTTGGCTCCAAGTTATTTTTATAAACAGCAGAGGTCCCTGCACAGATCTCTGCGGAATCACTAGTCGCAGACCGCAGCCTAAATATAGTCTTTCCACCACATCCATCTTCTATCAGTAAGCTAGTTCTGAATCCATACAACCAAGTCACTGTTAATCCCATGCATCTTAATCTTCTGGATCAGCCTGCCATGGGATACTTGATCAAATGCCTTTCTAAATGCCATGTAGGCAGCAACACCCACTGCCCTACATCATCGATCATCTTTGTCACCACCTCAAAATCCTTGGTTAAGCTAGTAAGTTGCAACCTGCCATGTACAAAGCCATACTGACTGTCCCTAATTCTCTTCCAAATGGCAGTAGATTCTATCCTGAAGACTCCTATCCAGTACCTTTCCTATCATTTATGTGAGGCTCACCGGCTTATAATTCCCTGAATTCTCTCTACTTCCCGTCTTAAATAACGGAACAACATTAGCTACTCTCCAGTCCTCCGGGACCTCGTCTGTGGTTAGACACAAAGATATTGTCAGCTCCGACAATCTCCCCTCTTGCCCCTCTCATTGACCTGGGATAAATCCCATCAGGTCCTGGGGATTTATCCACCTTAATGCTCTTTAAGAGCCTCAACACCGCCTCCTTAATCTCAAACTGCCCCAGCATATTAGTGTTCTCCAGACTGTCCTTCTTATTGGTGGTAACACATGAAAAGTGCTTGTTCCTTGTCCACATCCCAGACTCCAAGCACAAATTCACTCCTTGATTCTGAGTGGTCCCACCTTTACCCTGGCTACCCTCTTGTTTTTAGTTCTTTAATCCAAGGCCATTTTGTCACCTATTTTGGCCCTTTTACTCGCTCACTTGAATTCTTTCCACCTTAATTTATGTTCCTAAAAGCCGCTGTCTGATTCTATCCTCTTCAACCTTGCATGTCCTCCCTTTCTCCTTTTGACCAAATTCACATCTCCTTTGGTCATCCCTTACTTTACATGCTGCTCGCCATGCTTTCTTCATGGAGCCCCCACACTCATCTGCACAGGGAGCAAGAATCTCAGATCTACCAGACAATCTCAAGAGCCAAGGCTCCTCTAACACGGCCTCTTCGATCCCTTTACCCGCCTCACTTGTCACACCCTCCTCCTGACTAAGGACCAAATTGGAGGTGTTTATTCACAAAATGCTGGAGTAACTCAGCAGGTCAGGCAGCATCTCAGGAGAGAAGGAATGGGTGACGTTTCGGGTGGAGTCCCTTCTTCCACCCGAAACGTCACCCATTCCTTCTCTCCTGAGATGCTGCCTGACCTGCTGAGTTCCTCCAGCATTTTGTGAATAAACACCTTCGATTTGTACCAGCATCTGCAGTTATTTTCTTATAAGGACCAAATTGGAAACAGTTAATGGAAAAGGTGTAACTGCCCCCAGAAATGCACCGTCCAGGTAATTCTTCCCGCCCCATATGTGGGGCAGCATTTGAAGCTGGGACTCATAATTCAATGTTCATACTGTTAGGTTGTAAGATCCCCAAGTGGAATATGAGATGCTGTTTCTCCAGTTTGCGTGTGGCCTCACCCTGGCAGTGGAGGAGGCACAGGATAGAAAGGTCAATATGGGAATGGGGGTTAAAATGGTTCGCAACTGGGAGATGCCGCAGGCTTTGGCAGACCGAGTGGCAGTGTGCGGCAAATCGGTCGCTGGGTCTATGCTTGGTGTCACCAATGTACAGGAGTCCACAATGGGAATACCGAATGCAGTAGATGAGGTGAGAGGAGGAGCATGTGATCCTCGTCTCACCTGGAAGAAGTCTCGAGGGCCCTGGATCGAGGTGAGGGAGGATGTATAGGCACAGGTGTTACATCTCCCATGGTTGCAGGGGACAGTACCTGGGGAGGGGGGTAACCTGGCTGGGTAGGGATGTGAACTGAGGAATTGCAGATGGGATGGGAGGGGGGGGGGGCGATATTTTTGGAAGGCAGAAAAGGGGTGGAGGTGGCTGTGACTAGTGGTGGAATCATGTTGGAACTGCTAGAAATGTCAAAGCATGATGTGTTGGATGCGGAGGCTGGTGGTGTAAAAGATGCGGACCAGGGAAACTATCCTTGTTGCGTCTGGGGGGAGTGGGAGCGAAAACTGAACTACGGGACACAGAGGAGACCCATCTATGACAGCGGGTGGGGGGGGGAAACCACATTCACTAAAGAAGCCTCATTCCTCATCTCAATGTCCTTGAATGGAAAGCAGCATCTTGGGAGCCGATGCAGGGTAACCATATAATGAGGTTGGTCGGCACAACACTGGAGTAACTGAGGGGGACAGGCAGCATCTGTGGAGAGAAGGAATGGGTGACGTTTCGGGTGTCGGCCCTTCTTCAGACCGATTGGCTAAATTGTTGGAGGATTATGTGTTATATGTGATGACTGATGGGGTGGATGCTTAGGACTAGGGTGACTGTCACTGTTACGACTGTGGGATGGGGAAGCAAGGGCGGAACTGCTGGATATTGTGGAGACCCTAGTGAGGCCTCATCAATGATGGAAGAGGGGAACCCCCGTTCCCGAAAGAATGAGGACATCTCCGATATCCTGGAGTGGAACACCTCATCTTGGGCGCAGATGCGGCGTAGATGGAGGAATTGGGAGTAGGGGATAGAGTCTTTGCAGGAAGCAGGTTGGGAAGATGTGTAGTCTAGATAACTGGGAGTTAGAGGGTTTATAATAGATGTCAGTTGATCGTCTCCTGTGATGGACACGTTGAGATCAAGAAAAGGTCGGGCGATGTCAGAGATGGTCCAAGTGAATCTGAGTGCAGAATGGAAATTAGTAGTAAAGTTAAGGAAGTCAGCGAGTTCTGCATGGGTGCAGGAGGTAGCACCGACGTAGTTGTCAATGTAGCAGAGGTAGAATTCGGGGATAGGGCCAGTGTACGTTTGGAACAGTGATTGTTCGACATACCCAACAAAGAGGCAGGCATAGCTGGGGCCCATGCGACAGCCCATAGCTACGCCTTGGATTTGGAGGAAGGGGGAGGAGTTGAAGTTGTCAAGAATAAGGACCAGCTCTGCTAGGCGGAGGATAGTGTTGGTAGAAGGAAATTGGCTGGTTGTGCGGTCGAGGAAGAAACGGAGGGCTTTAAGACTTTCCTGGTGGGGGATGGTGTAGACTGAACATCCATAGTAAAGATGAGGGAGTGGGGACCTTGAAAATGGAAGTCATTGAAGAGACGAAGGGCATGTGAGATGTCTTGGACAAAGGTAGTGAGGGATTGGACATCGGGGGGGGGCGGGGGTGGGTAGGATGGAGTTGAAGTATGTGGAAATCTATTCAGTACGACAGGAGCAAGCAGAAACAATGGGTCTGCCAGGGCACTTGTGGTTATAGATTTTGGGGAGAAGATAAAACTGAGCCATACGGAGCTGGGGAACGACAAGGTTGGAAGTGTTGGAGGGCAGACAGCTGGAAGTGATTAAAATCTGAAATGGCCTGTGAGATTATGGCTTGGTGTTCATCTGTGGGATCATAATATTAATAACTTTATTTATCTAGCACTTTTCATGCTATTGAATGCAGCCCAAAGTGCTTTCCACAAAAACAAACACGGGTCTCAACAAAAATACAATTTAAAACTGCAAGGGCATAGGCAGTTAATAGCATACAAAACACAGATTTATATAAAAATAAAATGTAAAATTGAAAGTGTAAAAGGACAAAGGAAGTAAAATCAGTTAAAAGTTTGATTAAAAAGATATGTTTTTAGCTGCCGTTTAAAAATGTCAACTGAGTGGGTGTCTCTCACAGCCCTGGGGAGGATATTCCACAGCTTGGGGCGTTATTGATGAAGGCTGCTTCACTAATTTTCTTGTTGGTGCAGCATTGAGTGGCTAACAGGCCAGCATCAGAAGACCTGAGCGCTCGAGTAGGGGCATAGGGGAGGAGGGACTGTAAGATATGCTGCTCCTAAGCCATTTAGGGCTTTATATACAAGAAGGAGGACTTTATAGTCTATCCTGGATCTCACAGGGAATCAATAAGGGAGTGTAATACTGGGGTGATATGTTCCCTTTTCTTGGTATTTGTTAAAAGCCGGGCTGCGGCATTTTGAATAGCTGTAACTTGTTGGTGGATTATGAAGGCAGGCAAGTAAGGCATTGTCGTAATCAAGTCTGCTTGATATGAAAGCATGTATGAGTTTTTACAGTTATGTTGAGTTAAGAAAGGCTGTATTTTAGCAATATTTCAGAGGTGATGGAAAGCACACTTTGTTACCTTATTTATGTGAGATTTAAAATTAAGATCACTGTCAATTATTACCCCAGGCTTGTGACTTCTTGTTTGACAGAGGCAGTCAAATTTCCCAGTTTACCAAGTAACATCTCTCGGGGTTTGATCCAACTAATACAATTTCTGTCTTGTCATCGTTGAATTTAAGAAAGTCGGCATTCATCCAATTTTTAATGGAAAATAGGCAGGAGAAGTTAAGGCATTTGCATCAGTGGGTTTGACAGAGAGTTATGTCATCGGCATAACTTAGAAAATTTACATTATGCTGTCTGATAACTCCTCCTCGCGGCACCATATACAAGGAAAAGAGTAACGGGCCAAGGCAGATACCTTGTGCTACACCAAAGGGTATATCATGCAGCTGTGACACATAGTCCCCAAGGCTAACAAAGTACTTCCTTCCACTTATATATGATTGGAACCAACTTTGTACCTGATCTGACAGGCCGACCCAGTTTTCTAGGCGATATATAAGAATACTGTGATCTATGGTGTCAAAAGCTGTTGTGATGTTGAAGAGGTGCAGCACTGAGACTTTGTCCTCGTCAGTGTGAACTCTTAGATCACTGACTATTTTTTATCAGGGCAGTCTCAGTGCTGTAATTTGCTCTGAAGCCTGATTGAAATTTCTCTTAAGATGTCATTTTGATTCAGAAAGTGTTGTAATTGGTTGAATACCACTTTCTCCAGCACCTTGCTGATAAAGGGTAGATTTGATATGGGTCGAGAATTACTCAGTAGCCCACTGTCGAAATTTGGTTTCTTTAACAGAGGCTTTATGACAGCGGTTTTATAAGTATCTGGAGAAGTTCCAGTCTCAAGGGAGATGTTTATAATTGTAAGAAAAAAAACTGGATAAATTGTTGAAAATATTCTTTAAAACTTTGTAAAATTGTGGCTGAGAGCAAATCCACTACCTGTCATTTTGACGTTGTTCCTACAACGTTCTGAGGTAATGGCAGTTTCTATACCATCTCGAAATCCCACTTCGATAGCCATTACTTCTCGCGGATGAAATGTAGTTATAGCTTACGCACACGTCGCACCCTGATATGACAAAACGAATCTTCCAAACTTCTTTTCTTCATTAATTGGTTTTATTAAAGTAGCACAAATCATAGAGTAATTCATCAGTTTCCGTACTTTATCAACTGTTTCTTCTTCAAACAATATCTAGAAATTCTTGCAGTTATTACCGTATGGTTCTTACAAATATAACCGGTGCGAGCGCAGGTGTGTGCGCGTGGTAAAGAACTGTATGCTCACCATCCTCCGAGTCTAAACTGGCCCACAACCTCTGTCGCCACGCACTAGCCACCTCCCATCTAGACACTCCCCATTACGCATTAAGTGAAATTCGATTTATCATACAGCCATACTTTTTAAAAAAGCAGCAAGACACACTACTACATAAAAGTTAACATAAACATCCACCACAGCGGATTCCCCACATTCTTCACTGTGATGGAAGGCAATTAAGTCTAAGCTTCCTCTTTTCTCCCGTGTCGGGGCGGTCAAAGCTCCCACGTCGGGGCGGTCGAAGCTCCCGCGTCGGGGCGGTCGAAGCTCCCGCGTCGGGGCGGTCGAAGCTCCCGTGTCGGGGCGGTCAAAGCTCCCACGTCGGGGCGGTCGAAGCTCCCGCGTCGGGGCGGTCGAAGCTCCCGCGTCGGGGCGGTCGAAGCTCCCGCGTCGGGGCGGTCGAAGCTTCCGCGTCGGGGCGGTCGAAGCTCCCGCGTCGGGGCGGTGAAGCTCCCGCGTCGGGGCGGTCGAAGCTCCCGCGTCAGGGCGGTCGAAGCTCCCGCGTCGGGGCGGTCGAAGCTCCCGCGTCGGGCAGGCGCACTGTTCATCGTCTTCCAGAATTCCGTAGGTTGCAGAATGGTTCACACAAGTTGGAAGAGAGCAAATGACGCTTCACTCTTTCAGGAGAGGGGGAGATAGAAAATGAGGAACTTCAGATCAGTTAGGCTGGCATCAGCATTAGAAACATAGAAAATAGGTGCAGGAGTAGGCCATTCGGCTCTTCGAGCCTGCACCAATATGATCATGGCTGATCATCCAGCTCAGTAGCCTGTACCTGCCTTCTCTCCATACCCCCTGATCCCTTTAGCAAAAAGGGCCACATCTAACTCCCTCTTAAATATAGCCAATGAACTGGCCTCAACTACCTTCTGTGGCAGAGAATTCCACAGAAACACCACTCTGTGTGAAGAAACATCTCGGTCCTAAAAGACTTCCCCCTTATCCTTAAGCTGTGGCCCCTGGTTCTGGACTCCCCCAACATCGGGAACAATCTTCCCGCATCTAGCCTCTCCAACCCCTTAAGAATTTTATATGTTTCTATAAGATCCCCCCCTCAGTCTTCTAAATTCCAGCGAGTACAAGCCCAGTCTATCCAGTCTTTCCTCATATGAAAGTCCTGCCATCCCCGGGAT
Source organism: Rhinoraja longicauda (assembly GCF_053455715.1). Taxonomy (NCBI): domain Eukaryota; kingdom Metazoa; phylum Chordata; class Chondrichthyes; order Rajiformes; family Arhynchobatidae; genus Rhinoraja; species Rhinoraja longicauda. The sequence goes on along the minus strand of NC_135971.1, from coordinate 40,849,053 downwards.
CAATCTGGTGAACCTTCTCTGTACTCCCTCTAAGGCAAGAACGTCTTTCCTCAGGTTAGGAGACCAAAACTGCACACAATACTCCAGGTGCGGTCTCACCAAGGCCCTGTACAACTGCAGCAGAACCTCCCTGCTCCTAAACTCAAATCCTCTTGCTATGAATGCCAACATACCATTCGCTTTTTTCACTGCCTGCTGCACCTGCATGCTTGCTTTCAATGACTGGTGCACCATGACACCCAGGTAACATTGCATCTCCCCTTCTCCCAATCGGTCACCATTCAGGTAATACTCTGGTTTCCTGTTCTTGCCGCCAAAGTGGATAACCTCACATTTATCCACATTATATTGCATCTGCCATGCATTTGCCCACTCGCCTAATCTATCCAAATCACTCTGCAGCCTCCTAGCATCCTCCTCGCAGCTAACACCGCCACCCAGCTTCGTGTCGTCCGCAAAGTTAGAGATGTTGCATTCAATTCCCTTGTCCAAATCATTAATATACACTGTAAATAACTGGGGTCCCAGCACTGAGCCTTGCGGTACCCCACTAGTCACTGCCTGCCATTCCGAAAAGGACCCGTTTATTCCTACTCTTTGCTTCCTGTCCGCCAACCAATTTTCTATCCACCTCAACACTGAACCCTCAATACCGTGTGCTTTAAGTTTGTACACCAATCTCGTATGTGGGACCTTGTCGAAGGCCTTCTGAAAGTTCAGATATAACACATCGACTGGTTCTCCCTTATCCACTCTACTAGTTACATCCTCGAAAAATTCTATAAGATTCGTCAGACATGATTTGCCTTTGGTAAATCCATGCTGAATTTGTCCGATGATTTCACCACTTTCCAAATGTGATGCTATCACATCTTTAATAACTGACTGGCATTTTCCCCACTACCGATGTTAGGCTAACTGGTCTATAATTCCCCGTTTTCTCTCCCTCCCTTTTTAAAAAGTGGGGTTACATTAGCTACCCTCCAATCCTCAGGAACTACTCCAGAATCTAAAGAGTTTTGAAAAATTATCACTAATGCATCCACTATTTCTGAGGCTATTTCGTTAAGCACTCTGGGATGCAGCCTATCTGGCCCTGGGGATTTATCTGCCTTTAATCCATTTAATTTACCTAACACCACTTCCCGACTAACCTGGATTTCCCTCAGTTCCTCCATCTCATTAGACCCCCGGTCCCCTGCTATTTCCGGCAGACGGTTTATGCCTTCCTTAATGAAGACAGAACCAAAGTATTTGTTCAATTGGTCTGCCATCTCCTTGTTCCCTATGATCAATTCACCTTTTCCGACTGCAAGGGACCTACATTTGTCCACGGCTCTCCTGCCCTGATGAACAAACAACAGAGAAGGAAGGGACAGACATGCCCCTGCATTGCTGACGCCACCTGGTGGTTACTGTAGTCCAAGAAGGTTGTTTTCCATTACAGCCAGGCCTCTGGTGTTTGTCTTGCTGTAGCCAAAGGGATTGGGTGCTTGAAGTGGATAGGCCATGTGTGTTTATTTAAACCTCGTCTTCGATTGTTATATTTTGCGGAGCAATAACAAAAGAGTAAGTTGTGCGACCCGGAGCCTGCTGGGGCGGGACTGCAGAGGGTGAACGTGCGGCAGCTGTGAAGGGCGGTCGCACTGGCCTTTGGGGCGCGGCAGTAACTCCATCCACGGCTCTCCCGCCCTGATGAAGGAACTCGGACGTCGCAGGGCTACCGGCCAGCGTATTTACGTCCCTCCATCGCGCCGTCCATAGCGTTTCTGAGCGCCTGCCGAGCGCTTGGGGGTTGGCGAAGGAGATCTCGGCGAGCTGCGGGCGGATGTCATCTGGCAACTGCTGCAAAAGAATGCACGGCGTGTGTCCCTCTAGCAGCGCGAGCATCTCGTTTAGCAGGGCTGACGGCCGCCTGTCGCCAAGGGCGTCCATCCTGAGGATCTTGGCTGCGCGCTCCATGCGGGTGAGCCCGTAGCGATGGAGCAGGAGCTCCGTAAAGCGGTACTTGTCGAGGAGGAGAGCGGCCGCCATCTTTCTGAAGTTGAGACGAGGCTGTCGGTGGCAGCGGCCCTCGTCGACACTGCCATCGGTGGAAGCGGCCGCTGCAGGAGGAGGTGAAGAAGCTTTCCCCTTGTGTGCGGTAACGGTGCGGGGCGCTGGGCCCGGGCGGGAGGGGGTCTCGAGGACGCCGTGGGTTGAAGGGACAGAAGGGAAGGATGAGTGGACCATCAAGTCCGACCATCGTTTTTTTAAAATAAAATTAAACGCAATGGAAATCTCGATCTTCATTTAAAATAAATGTCGTTTTTTTGTTAGAAATGAAATGAAACTTATCTATAAAGTTTTCGTCTCTATATCATTGAAAATCCCCTCTTTGCGATGCTGGAGACCGTGTCCTCAATCAGCAGCACGCGCGGTGGACTGTCAGCGACGGAAGTTGCTGTCAGCCCGTGTCGTCAATCAGCAGCAGTGCATGGTGGACTGCGATGGAAGTTGCTGTCAGCCCGAAGCAACTGCTCCACCTGCATCGAGCGGGAGTTCGGAGCCAATCATTGGACCTCACCCCCTCCACTTCCCCCCTTCTTTCCCACTACAGTCCCCCTCCTCCTCCCCACCCCCATTGACCCACTCCATTACTCCTCCCCACCCCATCCCCCCTCACCCACTCCATCTCCCCTCCTCTCCCATCCCCACCCCCCCGAACCCACTCCATCTCCCCTCCTCCTCCTCCCCATCCCCACCCCCCTCTCACCCATGCCATCCTCCCTCCTTCTCCACCATCCCCATACCCTCCTCACCCATATCCCCTTCCTCCCCACCCCATCCCCCCTCCTGCTCCCCCCACCCCATCCCCTCTCCTCCTCCTCCCCATTCTCCTGCCCCACCCCATCCCCCTCCTCCCCCACCCCATCCCCCCTCCTACCCCACCCCATCCCCCCTCCTACTCCCCCACCTACATGCCCCCTCCTCCTCCTCCACCCACTCCATCTATATTTTCCTCCCCACCTCCCCTCACCCACTCCATCCCCCCTTACCCACTCCATCCCCCCTCCCCTACCCCCACCCCCATACCCCCACACCCACCCCTCAACCACTCCATCCCCCTTCCTCCTCCCCCACCCCCGTTCCCCCCTCACCCACCCCCGTTCCCCCCTCATCAACTGCTACATTACTTTTTTGTGCCATCTTTTTTGTTGCATTCTATCACAAAGCTCTTTTGGTGGATTCCATGTCGTGCAGTTAATGTCTTGAAGTAAAGATATACATCTTACTGGACCAAGTGGACCCGTTTGGCCCATTCATCATGGTGGGGGGGGAGGGGGGGCCAGGGGGGGGGGAAGAGAGTGTGAGTGAGTGAGCCCTCGACCCAAAGGCTCTCCTGTATTGGTGTAGCACCCTCAACCCCCTCACTCAATCCCCCTTATCCTCTCCCCCCACTGACCCACTGCATCCCCCTACCGCAGCCCCACATGCCTCTCCTCTGCCCTCACCCCCACTTGCCCTATCCCTGCCCCCACTCCCGCCAGCCCTGCCTCCACCCCCATTCCCCTATTCCCCCCTCCCCCACTCTCCCAGCCAGCACCCCACTCTCCCCCACCCCAATCTTCGCTCCTCCCCATCCCCGTTCTTCCCCACCCCCACTATTCCCTCCTCCCCACCCCACCCTGCCCTTCTCCCCAGCCCGAATCTCCCCCCCACCCGCACCCCCACTCTCTCCCCCCCTCCCCCTCCTTCCCCACTCTCTCCTCCTCTATCCCCATTCTTGCTGCCCCCTTCCCCCACCCCCACTCCCTCCCCCACTCTTCCCCACCCCCACCCTACCCCCACCCTGCCCTGACCCCCGCTGTCCCTCTTCCCCCCACCACCGCCTCTCTCCTCCCCCCACTCTCCCTCTCCTCCCCTACCCCCTCCTCCTCATTATCTCCTCCCCCATCCCCACTCTCACCGTCCTCCCCACCCCCCTTTCCCCCCACCCCTCCTTTCCCCCCCACCCCTCCTTTCCCCCCCACCCCCACTCTCTCCTCTCCCACACCCTCCCCCTCTCTCCCCACTTCCTCACCCCCACTCTCCTCCACCCACCCCCTCCCTCCTCCCCACCCCATTTAAGGTGGACATTTTCAGAGATGCATGGTTTTTAACTTTAATGTTGTTGAGTAAGTTCATCAGCTGCTGAACAGTGAGGCAATGAAAGAAGATTGATCATTAATTTTTGACAACAGAGAGAAGCGATATTCGTCAGCGCATTTTTCTTGAGGTATGTTAAACCAAAATGTTTCCTGCATGTTTTTAGCACGAGGAGGTTGATCTTGCATTGTCAGCTCCCTCCATTCTTTATTTGTTCATAATGTTCTTCATGAACTAGCTTAGAAAATTTCATAACTAGTGGGATACGTGATTTAGTCCTTCCCTCAATAACATTAGCTGGGTCCAACGCCTCAAGCAACTCCAATTTTGCAAACAATTCACAAGATAAAAAGCGCTGAAACATCTGCTTTGTAAGGCAAACATAGAAATTTAAAAAAAATTACTCAAAAATTCTTGCAATTCTTTCCAGGAATTTTTTGTTGAATTATCCAGGTAAATGCAATCTACAGTATCACCACAATAAATGTCATCTATCCTGAGATATGTTGAAGGATCATTAATATTGATTTTACTTATATCATTAGGTTTCAAAATTTCTCGCTTGATGAAATTACTGAGAATCCCTTCAACACTAGTATTAATACAATTCCTTAACTTATGAATTCTAAATGTTTCTGCTGATACTTCAAATTGAGGTTATTGATGTCAGGCTAAATATAAGCTAAGAAAGCATAGTACATTTTTGTAATGGGATTTTATAATCCCTCTAGAATTCTTGAAGCCATAGGACTGCCAGCATCTAATGCACCAGATGTAAAGGACAATAAAAGTGCAGGCCATTGTTCTAAAATTCTTTTCACCATTTGCTCAAGGGAAAGCCATCTTGTGCAGCTAATGTGGAGAATTTTTTGAGGATTGGTATTTTTTAAAGTTTGAAATTTTTTATATTCATTTAGGCGCTTAGGACTTTTGCTCAAATAAGAAAAATATATCTCTGGTTAACTCTTCTAAATAATGTGGCAGTTCAGTGCAGGCTTTAGAAGTACACAAGTGCAACGAATGGCAAACACAAGGTTGTATGACGATATGAGGATTCTTCTGTTTTAAGAGATGCTGTACTGCTCCTTTGCTTCCCATCATAACACTAGCATTATCGCTGGCAAATCCTATTAGGTTTTCAAAGGGGATGTCATTACTGTTAAAAACGCCTCTATGCAATTATAAATTCCACGAGCAGGTGTGTCTTTAATTTCTAAAAGTGTTAGAAATTTGTCCACTGTTTTTTGAACTTCAGTATCATAATGTCTAGCTACCAGAACAAATTCTTTGATAGCAGAAATGTCTGTTGTCTCATCAATAATAAGGGAACATTTTGTCACCTTCAACTTAGATACTAGGTCACTGAAGTCATATTCACCGATCACATTCGAAAAAATGTATGTTCCTTTGGTTCTAGCACACTTGATATCCTTTGCTATTTTTGAATCTGGACAAACGTTTGCAACGAGGCCAGGCAAATGATCCAAAAGGGCTATAGGTAAATTGTGTTCTGCAATAAATCCACAGTTTAAGCTCAGCAGCTGCTATCTGTGCTGAGTGAATAGAGGATGGACCAGGTTTCATAAAGTCAGTTACTTTTGAAGTTTGTTTTGTAGATTTTAGTTTTTTTTGATGCTTTTCTGTGTTTTCATGTCTTTCAATTTGACTTAAACTACCAGCAATTTCGCAATTGCATAATTTGCAGAGACATTTACCTGAGTTGTTTTTGCTGACTACTAGACAGCCAGAATTTTTTCCGCGTGTCAACAATTTCAATAGACAATAGACAATAGGTGCAGGAGGAGGCCATTCGGCCCTTCGAGCCAGCACCGCCATTCAATGTGATCATGGCTGATCATTCTCAATCAGTACCCCGTTCCTGCTTTCTCCCCATACCCCCTGACTCCGCTATCCTTAAGAGCTCTATCTAGCTCTCTCTTGAATGTATTCAGAGAATTGGCCTCCACTGCCCTCTGAGGCAGAGAATTCCACAGATTCACAACTCTCTGACTAAAAAAGTTTTTCCTCATCTCTGTTCTAAATGGCCTACCCCTTATTCTTAAACCGTGGCCCCTGGTTCTGGACTCCCCCAACATTGGGAACATGTTTCCTGCCTCTAACATGACCAACCCCTTAATAATCTTATATGTTTCGATAAGATCCCCTCTCATCCTTCAACGGCAATTTTCTCTCATAAGAAGCTGTACACTTTTGTTTCTTTTTCTTAGGAGTGTTATCCTTATCATTTTCGTCTCCATCTGAAGGAATATCCATATTTTTCTCTTCACTCATAATGGGTTCACTAAAAACAACGTGAAAACACAAAATGTTCACAAAAGACTTGTAAAAGTAAGCAAACAACGCCAGGTACCCGGAACACAGCGCTACCTGCGTGGCTGCAACTCAAACTGACACCAGGGCGGCAGGGCCAGTAATGTGGCCACGTGAAGTGGAGGAATACATCACATGATTGCATCACATTACACAATACACACAGTCACAGTCTCCTCTCTCCAGTCTTCATTTACATAATAAACCGGAAATATATTAATGAACATGTATCAGATGTAAGAAATGGTAACGTTTTAAAAATGAGCGTGGAACATAAAATTATAACTTAGAGACTTCTGAGCAAAAATGTATAATATTAACACACAGAATTCCTAAAACGTACCAAAAATATCGGGCGTCATACCTAACGTAAAACAGGAGGTAAATAGTTCCAATTTTGTACGAGCGTACCAACTTTGGCAGCCCTGCTATCCTGCCTGGTCCCGACAACCAGCCGACACACCCTTGTACACTGCCGCAGGGAGGCTGCTTCTATATCTTATCCCTCAGAATACTCTAGTAACTTTCAGACCACAGATGTTAGACTCGCTGGCTTGTAGTTCCAACGCTTTTCCCTGCAGCCTTCCAAGAGGCACAACATAGAGGCACAACATTTGCCACCCTCCACTCTTCCGGCACCTCACCCGTATTTAATGACAGCTCATAAATTTCAGCCAGGGCACCTGCAATTTTCATTTTGGCTTCCAGCTTCCTGAATAGGCACGGGAGATTTCTCAATCTTCAGATGCGTTAGGACCTTCCACACCTCCTTGACTGTAATGCTGACCGCCATCAACACACTTGCATTGACTACCCCAAGTTCCCTGGTCCTCGTGTCTTTCTACACGGTACAAACAGGAGAAACTCATTCAGGACCTCATTCATTTCCTGTAGCTCCATGCAGAGTTGTCCACTTTGATTACTGAGGGGGCCTATTCTCTCTCTGGTTACCCTTTTCCCCTTAATATACAACCCCCCTGTCTTCAGAGATGCTTCCTGACCTACTGAGTTACTCCAGCACTTTGTACTTTTTCTCCTTATAAAAGTAATTTCCCTGATATTTACAATGCAGCTATTCTGAAGCTTTATCTTAAGTCTCTTGCAGGATTGCACAGAGTCGCAGCTGGTAGAGCTGCTGCCTCACAGTACCAGAAACCCAGGATCAATACTGACCTCAGGTGCTATCTGTGGGGAGTATGCACATTCTCTCTGTGACCACGTGGGTTTCTTCCAGGTGCTCCGGTTTCCTACCACATCCCAAAGATGTAAGGTTTGTAGGTTAATTGCCCTTTGTAAACTGTCCCTCGTGTGTAGGGAGTGTGTTGAGAAAATAGGAGAACATAGAATTCGTATGAACGGCTGATCGATGGTTGATGTGAACATCCTGGGCAGAGAGGCTGTTTCCTGAGTCATTTCTGAGTTAGTATGAAGTGGGCATCTGTAGAGATTATGGTTTAATGCATCCTTCAGAGTCTCCTGTTGTTTGTTTCAGCCAACAAGAGCAGGAGAACCAATAGAAAACTGTCTATTAACAATTTATTTGCCTGGGTTACCGATCCTCAAAGGGGATCCTTGCCCTCACGTGAGAACATAGTGCTGGAGTTCAGGCTTCACTAAACAGAATACCATAGGGTTGGCTTTTCAATATGAAACTCCAGCATGCCAGCATCTTGGTAACAAAATATGATCGTGGCATGAAGATTGCAATGTTTAACCATTGAAATGAATCCATCTAAACAGCTACAGATAATACATTTAGCGTATTTCCCTGACATATGACACCAGCACATTGTGGCATTTTTTCATTATAGATATGTGGATTCCTAATCCTGCAGTTTGCAAACTTAAAATTATCAAAATTGCCCCCAAAAGATAATAGAAATAGTAATTTTGAAGATGAAGTATGGAGAATCTTTCTGCCAAAACAAACCAAGTCACTTTAAACATTTAATCTGATTTTACTTGGACTTCGTATTAACATACATGGAGTGGAAGGGTGATGACTCATATAAGATTGTATGGGCAGCACAGCGGGTAGTGCCGCTGCCTCACAGCGCCACAGATCCAGGTTTGATCCTGACCTCGAGTGATGTCTGCGTGGAGTTTGCAAGTTCTCCCTGAGACCGCGTGGGTTTCCTCCGGGTGCTCCGGTTTCTCCCACATCCCAAAGACATGCGGGTTTGTAGATTAATCGACCTCTGTAAATTGCCCCTAATGTGCGGGGGGTGGATGAGAAAATGGGGTAACGTAGAATATGATCAGCCATGGTCACATTGAATGGCAATGCTGGCTCGAAGGGCCGATTGGCCTACTCCTGCACCTATTGTCCATGTATCTATGCAAATCTCTTGGGATTATCCTTAATGCTATCCCTTGTCCCCTTTTTGCCTTACTGATTTTCTTTTTCAGCTTGCTCTTGAGTTCCCAAAACTTCTCCAAGGATGTACTTAATCCCAGCTACTTACACATGCCTCCTTGTGACCAGAGCTTTAATTTCTTACGTCATCCAAGCTTCCTTGCTGTCTTGCCCTTCACTCTAATGGGAACATATAGGCTCTGGTCAGCATACTTTTAAAAACATTCCACATTCCAGACAATCCTTTTCCTTCAAACAACTTGCTCCAATCAACTTGAGTGAGTTCTTGCCAAATACCTTCAAAGTTGCCCTTGCCCCAATTTAGAATTTTAACTCATGGGCCTGCCCTGTCTCTTCCCATATTTTAAACATTGAATTATTGTTAAAACTGAAGGTACTTGTGATATAACACCAGGATTAGCACTCAACCAAGAAAACCCAGCCCAATGCCAATGTAGTATCTAAACTACCTGTACACACTTATACTTTCCATCCTCGCTGCTGAACTTCTGCTGCCAAATCTACATAGCTAAGCTTTTCAATTTCAAAAGCCTCATCCACTGATTCTCCCAAGGCACCATCAGTTTTACTAAATACATTATCCACTGACTGACCATAACACTGTATCTAGCTTCAAACGATACAATACGATAAAACTTTATTGATCCCAGGAGGGAAATTGGTACTAATTATTTTCTGCAGAGCAACAAGCTTTCCTCCCAATTCTACCTGCATCAATCATAAGGTCACCTTAGCTAACTAACTCATGCCTGTCTGAAAACCTTCCTCCATCTTTCTCACCCTCAGACAAAATGAATAGCTACACTCTCAATCATTTTGCAGACTGAATTCACCCGTGTTCTCTCGATTGCGGCAGCTTTACATTTCAAGACCTGGTTATGCCGACTGTTAGATGTTGCAGGAATAAAAACAAGCTATTTGGCTTCAATCCTGGTTTAATGACCATCGAGGATGCAGCGTAACAGACATGGCAGCAGTCACCCCCACGAGTGCTACCACAGGAACCTCGCTGAGTAACACACATGCGCAGGATAACTTCCTCCAGGTACGGCGTCTGTAATAGCTCAACATAGACCGTGAACACAGTGACTGATCGACATCCCCATTCTTTAGCTCATGCTCCATATAATGACAGAATATCTTGTTAAGTAGTAAATGTAGCAGGACTTACAAAATGTCACAAAATGACCAATATCCAACATATGAAAAACATAGGAGGTGAGAAATATAAGAAAACACCTTGCTTAATATGTAAATAGTATGAATATCAGTTGCTATCGCCAAACAAGTTTCACACTGTGAAACACAAAATTAAGGTCACAGCATAGTCAACATAGACAATAGACAATAGACAATAGGTGCAGGAGTAGGCCATTCAGCCCTTCGAGCCAGCACCGCCATTCAATGCGATCATGGCTGATCACTCTCAATCAGTACCCCGTTCCTGCCTTCGCCCCATACCCCCTCACTCCGCTATCCTTAAGAGCTCTATCCAGCTCTCTCTTGAAAGCATCCAACGAACTGGCCTCCACTGCCTTCTGAGGCAGAGAATTCCACACCTTCACCACTCTCTGACTGAAAAAGTTCTTCCTCATCTCCGTTCTAAATGGCCTACCCCTTATTCTTAAACTGTGGCCATTTGTTCTGGACTCCCCCAACATTGGGAACATGTTTCCTGCCTCTAATGTGTCCAATCCCCTAATTATCTTATATGTTTCAATAAGATCCCCCCTCATCCTTCTAAATTCCAGTGTATACAAGCCCAATCGCTCCAGCCTTTCAACATACGACAGTCCCGCCATTCCGGGAATTAACCTAGTGAACCTACGCTGCACGCCCTCCATAGCAAGAATATCCTTCCTCAAATTTGGAGACCAACACTGCACACAGTACTCCAGGTGCGGTCTCACCAGGGCCCGGTACAACTGTAGAAGGACCTCTTTGCTCCTATACTCAACTCCTCTTGTTATGAAGGCCAACATTCCATTGGCTTTCTTCACTGCCTGCTGTACCTGCATGCTTCCTTTCATTGACTGATGCACTAGGACACTCAGATCTCGTTGAACTCCCCCTCCTCCTAACTTGACACCATTCAGATAATAATCTGCCTTTCTATTCTTACTTCCAAAGTGAATAACCTCACACTTATCTACATTAAACTGCATCTGCCATGTATCCGCCCACTCACACAACCTGTCCAAGTCACCCTGCAGCCTTATTGCATCTTCCTCACAA
>NC_135971.1:40797397-40837482 GCF_053455715.1 Rhinoraja longicauda | reverse complement strand
CAAGAGAAGGCAGAGCAACAGGAACTAGAAAAATAAATAAAACAGTTGGACTCAGAAAATGCTGCCGACCCATCCATAGGAAAACATAACAAAATAGCTGCACTTAAATACAAATTAAACCAGATACTCTCAGCAAGAATCAGTAGGGCATTTCAATTTACCAATCAAAAATACTTTGAATTCAGCGATAAACCCCATAAACGTTTAGCAAGACAACTTCGCAAATTAGAAAATGACCGTATGATACATAAAAAGAGATCGGAAAGAGAACTACTTTCACTGCCCAAAGATATCAACAAAATATTTCAACAATTTTACCAAACCCTTTACTCATCTAAAACAACAGCCGACACAGTGATGATGCAGACTTTTCTCGATAAGTGCAATCTTCCAACCCTCAGTAAGACTGAACGTAACGAGTTGGGTTCAGAGATAACAGTAAAGGACTTCTGACTTAGCAATCAATGGAATAGGACACGAATTTCGGGGCTCCTGCAATAATCTAAAAAAATCCGTCTCTGGGCACACTTTTTTTTTTTTTTTTTTGGTGTAAGTTTCACCCAATACTCAAACTTCAATTCCTTGCTGATCAAAATGCCTGCAAAAGCCAAACCCAGGAGCACTTTATCTGCACAACCACAGCGGCCTGCTCCGCAAGCCACATCCCCGCCTCGTAATGACTCATCTTCCAGTCCGGACGGAGCGGCTGTGCTATCGGGTGCTACTGCCTTATCCAACTTCAAGGCCGCCCTGCTCTCCTCCCTTCGCAATGTGATGGCGTCTATTTTTAGGACCGAGCTTCAAGTGGCCTTGAACGACAATTTATCTTCCATCCAGACAGTTACATGCAGTGAAATCACATTTATCTGATTTATCAGATTTATTTGTTTCTATTACCAACATCCAGTCTGACGTGAGTGCTCTGAAGAATACCCTAGGTGAAATGGAAACCTCGCTCTCTACTTGCACCGATGACATCGCCACTCTCCAGACTAAAGTGGATTATCTGTCAGCCGAAATGGTAAGAGTGGAAAATAAATGCGAGGACCTTGAAGCGAGATCACGGCGCAACAATATAAGGATAGTGGGTATTCCCGAGGACTCAACCAACTCCTCCACTGCAGCGGCTGTCTCCACCCTTCTCAAGGGCGCTCTTAAACTTGAGAAAGAACCTCTCTTGGACTGTGCTCATCGCACTCTCCATCCAAAACCAGGTAAGCGCCCCCACCCCATAATCGCCCGACTACATTATCATATGGACTGTGTGGATATTCTGCGGCGAGTCAGAGCCCAACAATGGATCAAGATCGGAGACATAGACATCTCTATCTTTCCTAATTACACAGCGAGGACGGCCCGTGCCCGAGCGGCCTTTAATGATATCCGGCACCAGCTCCGTGAGATACCGGGGATACGATTTGGCCTGCTATACCCGGCCCGCCTCCGTGTTACGCATAACGGCGCCGAGAGGGAATTTAAATCATCAGAAGACGCCAGATCATTCATTAAAACACTAAGCAAGTATGAGAACTGAGAAGAGATATATAAGGTTGACAAAGTACAATGTCATTTAGTATGGACATTTATCATTTCTCTACTCTACACACCAAGTTTTGTGATGTTGAAGTGGATTGGCTTATTTGTGCCTTGTTGTTTATCACCATTAAATTTGCAGGAGCCCAGATTTATATCTAAGTTATACTATTACCATTAGGTTAAAAGCTGTAAGCATGTCTGTTACGGATTTGACTCCTTGTGGAGTTTGCACTGGGTTCTCCATCGTTTGGGGATGGGTCGATGTAAGTGCTATGGGGGGAGGGGGTGGGGTTGTTTTGTATCCGGGGTGGGTTTTTTGGGGGGGGGGTTTCTCCCTTCTTCTCCTTCTTTCTCCTTCTGGGTGGGGGTCCATGTTTATGCTCTTTCTATATCTAACTTCTTAATAAATGGCCACCAATACTAGTAATTCAGTAATCGCACATACTGGCTCTTCTGTGAGGTTTGTAAGCTGGAATATTAAAGGTATGGGGAGCCCTATTAAGAGATCGAGGGTAATTGCTCATTTGAAACGACTTAAAGCTGACCTAGTGTTTTTGCAGGAAACCCATATGCGCACTAAAGACCAAGTCAGATTAAAATGCCCCTGGGTTTCTGAGGTGTTTCACTCAAATTTCAACTCTAAAGCCAGAGGGGTTGCCATTTTAATCGGGAAATCAATTCAGTTTTCAGCGTCCAAAATTATATCTGACCAAAATGGCAGATATCTAATTGGCTCAGGTACATTGTCTCAGGTTCCCATTTTATTAGTTAATATCTATAACCCCTAATTTTGATGACCAACACTTTATGGATAACCTGCTTGAATGTCTCCCTTCGTTAAATAATAACTTCCTTATATTTGGTGGTGACATGAATTGTGTAATTCATCCCAAACTAGACCGCTCCAATCCCCGAATCCTGACGCCATCACTTGATGTCAAGATCGGTTTCTGATTTCATGTCTAAGAATGGTTGTATTGATCCCTGGAGATTTTATAACCCCCAAATTAAAGAATATTCCTTCTTTTCACAGATGCATCAATCAGTCTTTCTCTCGAATTGACTATTATTTCATTGATGCCAAATTAATCTCCAAAGTGTTAACCGCTAAATACCATCCTATTGTTATCTCTGACCATGCCCCTCTTCTTTGGATATTCACTTTTCCCCACAGCCCCGGTCGGTACTCAGCATTATGGAGGTTCAATACTCTGCTTTAGTCAGACGATAAATTCAATAAGTTTATTGCAGCCTCAATTGAAGACTTTATTTCTATCAATCAGAATGAGACGGAACCTGTCTCTTGCTCACTGCTATGGGAATCACTAAAAGCGTATTTACGGGGTCAAATTATTTCGTAATCTACACAGTTGAATAAAACCCGAAAAGCTAAATTGCAAGAGCTCTCTATTAACATTAGTAAATTGGATCAACAACTTTCTTCTTGTCCCTCTCCCAGTTTACTTAAATGTCGTGTTGATTTGCAGACTGAATTCGATCTCATCACAACCACTGATGCTGAGCGCCTTCTTTTGCGTTCGCGCTCCACAAAGTACGAGCATGGCGACAAGGCAAACAGGCTCCTGGCTCACAAATTACGCCGCCAGGCAGCCTCACGTATGATCCCACAGATAAAAGATTCATCAGGCACGTTACATTTAGACCCTACCATCATTAATTCTGTTTTTTGCACTTTTTATCCTTCTTTATACAAGTCTGAGTTTCCATCCGATACCACCGAAATGAACTCTTTCTTAGACAATCTCAATTTCCCTGTGATAAACCCAGATGTTGCTAAAGAACTTGATTCACCATTAACTACAGAGGAAATCACCCTCGCTCTAAAAAGCATGCAAAATAATAAAGCTCCTGGTACTGACAGATATCCGGTTGAATTCTTTAAAAGATTTCGCACTAAATCGGCCCTATTATTGCACTCTGTATATAAGGAATCTCTGCAGCATGGCTCTCTCCCTCCTACTTTAAGACAAGCCTCCATAAGCTTGCTTCAAAAAAAAGACAGAGAACCAAATCTTTGAAGTTCTTATAGGCCTCTCTCCTTAATAAATGTGGATGCAAAAATCCTGGCTAAAGCTCTGGCCCATCGCTTGGAAAATATTCTCCCAACTATTGTTTCGAATGAACAGACCGTATTCATAAAGGGGCGCCAGCTGTTCTATAATGTCCGTACTCTCTTAAATATTATCTATTAAATATTATCGCCGCTTCTCACCACTTCTCTGTTTGTATTAATGTTGCTGTTTTTGGAAAGATTTTCTCTGTTTGCATTAATCCTTCTGCTTGGACTAATCCTTCTGCTTGACCCTCCTGGCATCATCTGCCCAGCTCTTCCACCGCTGCCTCCGCACCCCTGGACTTCTCACTCCTGTCTGTGCTCCTGTCTTTGCTGGCTTGGACTGCTCTCCTGTGGGTTACCTGGACAGCTAGCGAGCTAGCTCCCCGCTAGCCACCGCTGTAGTCATCGAGCTGCAGGTTACTTGCTAGTTGCTAACGCTAACAGCTGCCCGGCTGCCTCCTCTGCCTGCACGTCCTCAGCTCCCTATTAACCCTCAGGCTGCTCAGCTTCCTCGGTCCTCCTCATAGGCCATGCTCTGGATCAGCCTGTTGTGCCTGACGTTTTGGTCTGCTAGCCCGCGGTAGCCGGCTAACTTCTCCGGGCTCTGTGCTCCTTCGCTCCTGCCTGGCATGGCGCTGAGGTACTTCGCCGCGAGGCTGCTCCAGCTCAACAACCACTCCACTCCGCCATGCATCTCTGCCATCATCAACCACGGACTTCTACGACGACCCAGATACATCCACAGAGGCTCCGGTCGCAAGTTTGCTTACTCACAGACCGGTCACTCCATCCCTGCACTCTGGTCAGCTGAGCGGACTTCCACTCGTCGATTACGTCATCACAATAACGCACACGAGCGTGCTCCCTGTCTGCAAGCCCTGGCTAAATCACCCGTGTCCATCCACACCACACAAAGCAACATGAAGCTCACTCTGTTAAATATCCGGTCCCTCAACAATAAAAGCCACATTCTGAATGACTTCATCCTGGAAAATAAACTGGACTTCCTCTGTCTGACTGAAACCTGGCAACAACCTCTGGACTACCTCCCACTCAACCTCACTACGCCCAACGGATACTCCTACATCAATAAACCACGCTCGGAGGCCCGAGGTGGTGGGATTGCCGTAATTCACCGACAGGACATCAAGATCAGCCTCATCTCCATCTCTTCTGCTCCTTCATTTGAACACCTGGCTTTCAAACTCTCTGGCCACACACAATTAGTCATGGCAGTTGTCTACCGCCCTCCCAAACCACACCCATCATTCCTTTCTGACTTCTCCGAATTTCTGACCCAGTTCTGTTCTCTCTCCCCCTCAATTCTCCTCCTCGGTGATTTCAACATCCAAATGGCGGCGCTGCCATAGCAGCTGCGGCTTACCTGCGGTCCATTTGTCTTTGTGTTTTGTTGTTTTTTTGTCTTAATTGTCGATGTGATGTTGTGTTTTTGTGTTTGTGTACTATGTGTGGGTGTGGGGGGAGGGGGGAACTGTAAAATTGTAAATAAGTGTCCCTTCCAAACGGAGACCCGACCTTTCTTTTCTGGGTGTTGTCTCTGTTCCTGCTGCGGCCTACCATCGGCCCAACTCCTGGAGCTGGCGGCCTCCAGGGCTCTGGTTCGCAGAGCCAGCGGATCGGACTTACCATCAGCGGAGCCGGCCGTCTTCGGAGGCTGCGGGAGCGGCTGCGACTCACCTTAGGCTCGGGCCGCGTGGATGCCGACATCGGGAACTCCGGCAGCGTGTTCGCCCGCCCCGGATCGCGGGGCTTGGGTCGCGGACATTTCACCGTCCGGCGCGGCCTAAAATAGGCCGCGGGATTTTTCTCTGCTGGGCGGGGGCTTCAATGTCACGTGCAGCAACAGCGGCAGCGTGTTCGCCCGCCCCGGATCGCGGGGCTTGGGTCGGCCCGCTGTGGACCGTCCGGCGCGGCCTGGAACCACAACAGCCTGACCGCGGGAGAAGACGGCAGGGGAAGGGAAAAGACATTGTGGCCTTCCATCACAGTGAGGAGAGGACTGGAAGAGACTCACTGTGATGGATGTTTCTTTTTTTGTGTGTTTTTGGGGTTGTGTAATTTGCCTATTTTAATGCTTTATTGTGTAATCTGCCTATTTTAGTGCTTTTATTGTTGGACTGTGGGTGACTGAATTTCGTCCAAAAAACTTTTTTGGATGACAAATAAAGCTATCTTGAATCTTGAATCTTGAATCTTGAATAACCGCTGACTTCACTGAAATACTCAACTGCATTAACCTCACTCAACACGTCAATTTTCCCACCCATAACCGTGGGCACATTCTGGACGTTTGTGTTGGGGTCATGTGTCTTGTGTTCTTTTTTGTGTGTGACTGCTATGTAGTTTCGTTCGGTACCTTGGTACCGAATGACAAATAAAGCTCTGTTGAACTGTTGTTGGACCTTGTCTGCTCCACTGGACTAAATCTACATCACCTCTTTGGCTCCGACCCCACCCTCTCTGATCACTTCGCCATCACCATGTCCGTCAACATTCCCACCCCAGCTCCAAGGCAAAAACGCAAAGTCAACTTCCGTAAGCTGAACTCTGTTTCACCTACCTCGCTCTCATCCCCCCTCTGAAATAATGTCCGCCTCTCCCTTCGTTGACCTCCACAGCCCCTCTGACCTCACTGACTACTACAACCACACTCTCTCCTCCTGCCTCGACCAGCTTGCACCTATAAAAACCAAAACAGTTTCCTTCACCCACTCTGCTCCCTGGTTTACCCCTGAACTCCGCATGATGAAAACTCATGCCCGCCAACTTGAGACTCCGCAACAAAACAGGTCTCACAATTCACTCCCAAGCCTACAAAGACCACCTGCAGCACTACAAAGATGCCCTCTCCCGCGCCCACTCCACCTACTACTCTCAAATAATTCACTCTGGCTCCGGAAACCCAAAAGCACTCTTCTCTACAATAAACAAACTCCTCAGCCCCCTGGACACCATCTCCCAGTCATTCACAGTTGACAAATGCACCACTTTCCTTTCATTCTTCCAAAGCAAAATAGACAGCATCTACAGCACCTTAACCACCAACGCACCTGCTCCCCCTCAAACCACCTGCCCCCCCTTATCCTGCCAACCCCTGTCTCAGTTCTCCCCAGTCTCCACCACCGACCTCTCTGACCTCTTCACAGGAATAAAAACTGCCACCTGCTCTCTGGACCCCATCACCTCCAGCTTTGTCAAGGCCTGCCTTCCTGCTCTCTCTCCACTTATCACTGCAACAATAAACTCCTCCCTGTCCACTGGCATCGTCCCGTCATCCCTCAAAATCGCTGCTGTCACCCCCATTCTGAAAAAACCTGGTCTCAACCCTGACACCCCAAACAACTTCAGACCAATCTCCAACCTACCCTTTCTGTCCAAAGTTTTGGAACGCGCTGTAGCCTCTCAACTCAAATACCACCTCTCTACCAATAACCTGTATGAAACTTTCCAATCCGGATTCCGCTCCAACCACAGTACTGAAACTGCGCTCCTCAAAATCACCAACGACCTTTTCCTCTCCTCTGACGCTGGCAACCTCAACATCCTCATCCTACTTGACCTCAGCGCCGCCTTTGACACCATAAATCACTCCATTCTCCTCACCCGACATGAAACCTCCTTTAGCATCACCGGCACTGCCCTCTCTTGGATCAAATCATACCTCTCCGACAGGCACCAGTTCATCTCCAATAACTGCAAATCCCCCAACGCTCCCCTCCCCCAAGGTGTACCCCAAGGTTCAGTCCTTGGCCCCCTCCTCTTCATCCTGTACCTGTTCCCCCTTGGTCACTTAATCCGCCGTCATGGTCTCGAATTCCACTGCTTCGCCGATGATATCCAGCTCCTCATCTCCACCGTCAATCTCCACCGCTACACACTCTATCCTGACAAACTGCATCACTGAAATAAAATCTTGTCTTCAAATCAATTTCCTCAAACTAAACTGTGACAAATCCGAAATCATCATCATTGGACCAAAAACGCTCACCAAATCCACCCACAACTTCACCCTCAACATTGATGGTCTCCCAGTATCCACCTCCCCTCACATCCGGAATCTTGGCATCATCTTTCATCAAACCCTCTCCTTCGACAAACACACTAAACACATCACCAAGACAGCCTTCTTCCACCTCAAAAACATTGCCCGTCTCCGTCTGTCCCTCTCCTCCACAGCTGCAGAAACCCTCATCCACGCCTTCATCACCTCCCGTCTGGACTACTGTAACACCCTCAAAAATCATCAATAAACTCCAATACATCCAGAACTCCGCTGCCCGTCTACTCACCCACTCCCCGACCCGTGACCATATCACCCCCGTCCTTTACAAGCTCCACTGACTCCCCATCCCCCAGAGAATCCAGTATAAAATCCTCCTCATGACCTACAAAGCCCTCCATAACCTGGCCCCATCCTACCTGACTGACCTCCTCCACAGCTAACCTCCTGTCCCCCCCCCATCTGGACCAAACTCAGATACTGGGGGGACAGGGCTTTCTCCATCGCTGCTTCCACCCTCTGGAACTCACTACCTCAAACCATCAGAGACTCCTCCTCACTCACCACATTCAAAACATCACTTAAGACTCACCTGTTCAACACTGCCTCCAACCACTGACCTTCGCTTCTCCTTATCCTTCCTATTTTTTGTTCGTTTATTTATTTATTTTTATGTTTTACTTACTCTGTAAAGCGTCTTTGAGTTTCCAGAAAAGCACTATACAAATGAAATGTATTATTATTATTATTATTACTACTTAATTCCCACCACCCTTCCATTAAAGTTAAGGCTTTGACAAGCAGGGCGAGTGTAGACTTCCTCGACACCGCTGTCTTTAAACTACCATCAGCCAACAACTAAGACCAAAAACTAGCTACGAGTTTTTTCCAAACCCACAGACACCCACACCCTTTTACACACCACGAGCCACCACCCAAAACACACCTTTAGGGGTATTGTAAAGTCACAACTGACACGCTTTCACCGTATATGCACCAGGGAGGAGGACTTTAACTGACACGCTTTCACCGTATATGCACCAGGGAGGAGGACTTTAACCAGGCCACCACCACCCTTTTCACCGCCCTCAGACATAGGGGGTACTGCAGATGTAGATTAAGACACATTAAGTCAGATTTCCTAAAAAACAGACAAGGGCCCAGACCCAGGCCAGGCTTGACACTGAACTTGCCACTAATAACAGGATACAGTAGTTTCATTCGTCTGTAATGCTCTGATCCATAGCCTCTCTTCCCTCTTCCTACGCCCGGTTGACCAATATATGTTTGTTTCTTGACCCATGATCTCAAGGGACTGGATCCCATGCTGTTGGAAGTGTCTGCTAATGGGGACGGACTGGTCTCTCCTCGTGATGTTGCTGATGTGTCCTGTCAATCTGACTCTGAGGCTGTTGCCTGTTTCGCCAATGTACAGTAAGTTACATTGCTTACATTTAATTGCATCCACTACATTCTTTTGCTCACAGGTTATTCTCTGTGCTATCTGCTTTCTCTTTCCTGTCACAGTGTTCTCTATGTTTTTGGCTATTATCAAGTAAGTGCAGGCCCTACATTGTCTTTGACCACAGTTTGAGCTTGTTTGTAGGCTAGTACTAACCAGGGTGTCCTTCAGATTTTTAGTCCTCTTGAATGCTGACATTACTTTGTATCCCTGCAGTGTGACAAATCCTCTTTGGAATTGTTCAAAGCGGCCCTTGACTATTTTGTGGGGTGAAGGGGACAGCAGGGGTGGGGGGAAGGGGGGGTTGGTGGTGAGATGAGAGAGTGGGGGGAGGGGGACAGTGGGGGTCAGGGAAGATGGGAGAGTGGGGGGGAGGGAGGAGGGGACAAGGGGGATTGAGTGGGGGGTTGAGGGTGCTACACCAATACAGGAAGGGCTTAGGGTCCAGGGCTCCTCAGTCACACCCTCTCCCCTTCCCTGTCCCCCCTCTACGAGGAATAGGCCCACTTGATCTAGTGAGAGACTAAAAGTGAACCCGAACAGACCGGCTGTACCAACGATTTTGTTGGAAAATGTATGATCATTGGACAATAAAATGGACTTGCGACAGCTAAGAATGACTGCACAACAGGAGATGAGGGACTGCTGCCTTGTAATTTTACTGAGACATGGCTTCACGGCAATATACCTGACCTGGTATTAGAACTGGATGGACTAGTTTTTTTCTGGGCTGACAGAAATTCACTCTGGGAAAATTAGGGGAGGTGGACTGGGAGTCTATGTGAACAAAGGATGGTGCACGAATATCTCTGTCGTTTCCAGCCACTGCTCTGCAGCAGTGGAATATTTAACGTTAAGGTGCTGTGCTCACTACTTACTGAAGGAGATTACAACCATCATCATCACAGCCATGTATATACCACCGAACGCAAATGAAAATGATGCACTGGAGAAGCTGTACGACGACATCAATCAGCCACAGAATAAACATCCTGAGGGCTTCCTCATAATTGCAGATGATTTTAACCATGCCAATCTCAAGAAATTGGCGATGAGCATGGGATTGTCGAGTCCCCAGCTTTACTTGTCTGTGGAGATAAGGAATTCTACAGAGGCACGGAGAAGGTTGTATAACTTTTGGTGTCAAGGAAAGCTGGAAATCGACTCACAAAGTTGAACTCTGTGAGACTGATAAAAAAATATATATCTAAAATGGCGGTGCCCAGTGGATATATCGGAACATTGGGTGAGTTCCAGCAAAGCCGGGAAACGTTCAGTGCGTACATCGAACGTTTAGAGATGTTTTTTGCTGCAAATAACATCACTGAAGTAGAATCAAGACGTTTGAATGAAGCAATTAAAAAGAGGAAAAGAGCAATTTTTCTCACTGAAATGGGTCCCAAGGTTTATGATAGTGAAGAATTTATTAGCTCCAGCCAAACCAAAGGATACGCCCTTGAAGGATATTCTGAAGAAGTTAACAGAACGTTGTGAACCTAAGCCTTTAGAAATAGCTGAAAGCTATCGTTTTGGAACGAGATGCCAACTTCCAAAGGAAGATATTAGTAATTTTATCGTGGCACTCATGAAGTTATCAATTCATTGTGATTTTGGAAATTTCCAAGACCGGGCTTTAAGAGACCGTTTTGTGTGTGGACTGAGAAGTGAGCGGATCCGAAGTAAGCTGATGACGGTGTATGACCTGACCTTTGACAAAGCAGTTTTACAAGTTGTTTCAATGGATATGGCAGAAAGGGGTTCGAGAGAAGTCTGGACAACTTCTCGACAACCAGCGGAAGAGTTGAACAAGCTACAGTCCAGCAGACTAAAGACGGATAAATCGACAAAGATGTCAGAGAATCGTTATCTATGGAAGGGTAGCAAGACGACGGCAAAGTCATTCTATCGCTGTTTGGGCTCACATCTAGCTCACATCTGTCTGTTCTTCAAGGCAGAGTGTTACTCGTGTCACAAGATGGGACACCTAGCAAAGGCTTGTCGAATGGCTAAGCAGAAAATAGGTTCAACAACAAGTAAGCTGCATTCTGTGGAGCAACTACAGGCAGAGGAAGAGCTACTCGAGATATACACCATCTGCAGCAATGAGCTAGTAAACCAGAAGACAAAGAATGTGTCCGTGCAAGTCCAGTCCTCGCTTGTCTCCTCTCCCCGCTCTCTCACACCTGGGAAACACTCCCGAGCAGGAGGGAGATGGTCGGACTGATGGTCCACTCATCCTTCCCTTCCATCCCTTCAACCCACGGCGTCCTCGAGTCCCCGCTCCCGCCCGGGCCCAGCGCCCCGCACCGTCAACGTACACAGGCCGTAGCGGGCAGCTTCTTTTCCTCCTCCTTCAGCAGCCGCTTCCACCGATGGCGGCGTCGACGAGGTCCGCTGCCACCGACGGCCCCGTCGCGACTTCAGAAAGATGGTGGCCGCTCTCCTCCTCCTCACGCTCCGCCATCTTGTGCGCGCCTCCCGCCGCGCCTCTCTCCTCTCTCCCCTAACTTCTCTCCCCTCCCCACTCTCCCAGACCCGCCGCCGCCCGCCTCGAGTAGTCCCACCTGCGCTGCCCGACTCGAGTAGTCCCACCTGCGCTGCCCGACTCGAGTAGTCCCACCTGCGCTGCCAGACTCGAGTAGTCCCACCTGCGCTGCCCGCCTCGAGTAGTCCCACCTGCGCTGCCCGCCTCGAGTAGTCCCACCTGCGCTGCCCGCCTCGAATAGTCACACCTGCGCTGCCCGCCTCGAGTAGTCCCACCTGCGCTGCCCGCCTCGAATAGTCACACCTGCGCTGCCAGACTCGAGTAGTCCCACCTGCGCTGCCCGCCTCGAGTAGTCACACCTGCGCTGCCAGACTCGAGTAGTCCCACCTGCGCTGCCCGCCTCGAGTAGTCCCACCTGCGCTGCCAGACTCGAGTAGTCCCACCTGCGCTGCCAGACTCGAGTAGTCCGGCGCTCCCTCCTCCCCTGCACTTTCCTGCCAACGGCTCCACGGATGGGAGTGGACGTGGGGGCCGAGTGGGTGGAGGGAAGGGTGGTAGGAGGGGGGTGGCTGCAGGAGCAGAGAGGGGGTGTGGGGGAAGGGGCAGTGGGGATGGGGGGAGTGGGGATGGGGGGGAGTGGGGATGGGGGGAGTGGGGATGGGGGGAGTGGGGGACGGGGGAGTGCGGGAGGGGATGCATGAGAGGCTTTGGGTGCACGGCTCGCTCTGGCTGCACCGCTGGCCGCATGGGGCCAAGTGAGGGACACCCTCTCCCCTTCCCTGTCCCCCCTCACCTACCCACGGCCCCGGGAGACACTCCCCACCTGGCAATGGGCTTCGTCAGTTGGAGAGGGTTGCCGGGCCCGCAGCATCGTCAGTTGGGGGTGGTCTGCCGCAGGAGAGGCCCGCAGGAGAGATTTGGACCCAATGGGTCCACTTGGTCAAGTAGCAAATAAAAGTGGAGCGGCCGTGTGGGGAGAGAGGCCGTATGGAGTTAAAATGTGAGTCTTTACCTCCAAACAGCACTTAAGACTCAAGGCAACAAGTTACACTTGACACCATAAGACACACACCCAGGTCTGATCACCCTGCGCTGGGCCTGCCTCGACTGAGGGTGTCTTGTGATAAAAGGCCAAAACATCCCGTGGCGTTGAGGAACACAACTGAAGATGTGTCTAAATGGTAGCAACACCACCTAGTGGTCATCCCCAAAAACAACGCCATGCAAGTCAACTGTAGTGCAAAACTTCAGGGATTGTAACAGCCAATCCAACTAAACAATACCTCCACACAGTACTGAAGACTCAAGGCAACGAATTACACTTTACCTCCACACAGCACTGAACACTCAAGGCAACGAATTACACTTTACCTCCACACAGCACTGAAGACTCAAGGCAACGAATTACACTTTACCTCCACACAGCACTGAAGACTCAAGGCAAAGTGTGAGTCTTTGGCTGGAGTTTTCATTGCTGTGCGGAGGTAAAGTGTGAGGTTTGGGGAGGTGGCTGAGGGAAGGAGACTATCAGCAACAGATAGGGGTCAAGGAAAGAGTGTTCACGTAGCGGCCCTGTTTCCATCAATCTTTCCACTGCCACGCACAACAAGCGCAAGGCTCCATTGTGTGCAGATGCCGAGAAGTGTGTTCAGCTCTGGCTGAACAAATTCTAATTTTGTGATGTGGACTTGATAAGATGAGCAGCAGATAGGGGAATAAGGTTCAATCTGCTCTGTGAGTGAGTCTCAATATTTAATTATTGATTTGGCTGCAGTGGCAGGCACGTTGTTGCAGTGTGCATCCTGCAGGACGTGGGAAGTCAGGGAAACTGCCGGTAAATGGGAGAATGGTGATCAAATGGGAGAATGGTGATCAAAATTAGAGCACATGGTATTGGGGGTAGAGTGTTGACATGGATAGAGAATTGGTTGGCAGACCAAAGAGTAGGAGTAAACAGGTCCTTTTCAGAATAGCAGGGAGTGGCGAGCGGAGTGCCGCAAGGCTCGGTGTTGGGGCCGCAACTATTTACCATGTATATTAATGATTTGGATGAAGGAATTAGAAGTAACACCAGCAAGTTTGCAGACGACACAAAGCTGGGTGGCAGTGTGAATTCCGAAGAGGATGTTAGGAGGTTGCAGAGTGACCTGGACAGGTTGAGTGAGTGGGCAGATGCATGGCAGATGCAGTGTAATGTAGATAAATGTGAGGTTATCCACTTTGGCAGCAAAAACAAGGAGGCTCATTATTATCTCAATGGAGTCAGGTTAGGTCAGGGGGAAGTGCAGCGAGACCTGGGTATCCTTGTACACCAGTCACTGAATGTTGGCGTGCAGGTACAGCAGGCAGTGAAGAAAGCTAATGGCATGTTGGCCTTCATAACAAGAGGATTTCAGTATAGGAGTAAAGAGGTTCTTCTGCAGTTGTATAGGGTCCTGGTAAGACCCATCTGGAGTATTGTGTACAGTTTTGGCCTCCTAATTTGAGGTAGGACATCCTTGTTATTGAGGCAGTGCAGCGTAGGTTCACGAGATTGATCCCTGGGTTGGCGGGACTGTCAAATGAGGAAAGATTGAAAAGACTAGGCTTGTATTCACTGGAGTTTATAACGATGAGAGGGGATCTTATAGAGACATATAAAATTATAAAAGGACTGGACAAGCTAGATGCAGGAAAAATGTTCCCAATGTTGGGGGAGTCCAGAACCAGGGGCCATAGTCTTAGAATAAAGGGGAGGCCATTTAAAACTGAGGTGAGAAGGAACTTTTTCACCCAGACATTTGTGAATTTGCGGAATTCTCTGCCACAGAGGGCGGTGGAGGCCAAATCACTGGATGAATTTAAGAGAGAGTTAGATAGAGCTTTGGGAGCTAGTGGAATCAATGGATATGGGGATAAGTTGGGCACAGGTCACTGATTGTGGATGATCAGCCATGATCACAATGAATGCCCTCCTCCTGCACCTATTTTCTATGTTTCTGTTTCTAACCACAAAACACAGAGAATGAATCTACTGAATAAACATTGTTTTCTTTGATTAATTTCTACTGGTTGATTCAATTTTACAGTTTTGATCGCTGTTTTATTCTATAGGTGTCACCTTGTGGGACTTACAGACACTGCAGAGCAACCTTGATGGTCATATTAAGCCCAGCACCGAGTTTCACATCATTGCATCAGACTCCATGGAGAAGAAAGCCGCTGCCCTCAATGTGTCAGGGTCACTGAAGGCGAGTCTCCTGGGTGGGTTAGTGGAGGTGAAAGGGTCGGCAAAATATCTCAGTGACACAAAGGAATCTAAGCAACAAGCACGAGTTACCCTTCAGTACAAAACAACAACCAGGTTTGAGCAACTGACGATGAATCACTTAGGGAGACAGAATATTACCTACCCGGGTGTGTTTGATGAGGGCTCAGCCACCCATGTCATTACAGCAGTGGTCTATGGGGCCCAGGCCTTCTTTGTGTTTGACCAAATGGCTTCATCAGCAGAGAACACACAGGATATTCAGGGTAACATGGAGGCAATGATTAAACATCTCCCTCTGATTGCGATTGAGGGTGAAGCCTCCGTAAAAATGACAAAAGAACAAAAGTCTCATTCTGAGAAATTTAGCTGCACCTTTTATGGGGATTTCTCACTGAAGAACAACCCCACCACCTTCAAAGATGCCATCAATATCTACACAACCCTCCCAACCCTCCTTGGCCCAGGTGGAGAGCATTCAGTGCCCATCACAGTCTGGCTCTATCCGCTCAATAAACTCGACTCAAAAGCTGCCCAGCTGGTGAGGGGGATCAGCGCGGGACTGGTCAATCGCTGTCAGAGTGTCCTGGAACAGCTCAGTGAGGCCGTGATGAGGTGCAATGACTTGATGAAGGAAAGTGTCGCCGATCAGTTTCCTGAGATCCGGAATAGGATACTGCACTTTCGAGAAATGTGTCTGGAGTACACACTAGTTTTCCAGGGGAATTTGGCGAGGGTTCTGCCATCCATTCGGGGCGGCGGGGAGGAGGAAGGATTACTGGTGAATATACTGAAGAACAGGGAACAGTCGCCATTCAAACACCAGGCACTGACCACGTGGTTGGATGACAAGGAACGAGAGATGAAGGTAGTGAGACGTTACCTCAGCGGATTTAAAGATGTACCAATTGTGAAATCAAAGGGCGAGTTGGATGACAAGTTGATGGATCTAGCAACAGATTATGTTGTCTGCTTCACATTTACAACATTACATCGGGAGGACTTCTACCTGTCAGAGGCAAACAACCACCTCCAATCTCTCACAGCTCAGAACATGCAGGTACCCAATCCTGCTGACGGAGCCTGTGCAACAGGACACAGCGAGCACTGGTTTAACTTACGGTCTGTCTCCCAGAATATGAACGAGCTATTCCGATCATTCCTGGATTTTGCCACAGCCAATAGAGCAGATGAGAAAGTAAAATTCCTTGTTAGTTCTGTGCAGAATGACAGCAAAGTGGAAGCATCCATTTACCTGTATGAGAGAGGGTTTCTGGAGAACCAGTGCTTTGAACCCCCGTCACAGCCCGAGATACCGACAGTTAGTGGAACAACTCATGACAGTGTGACGCTGCAGTTACAGCCACCAAGATGTGGTGCCGGTGAGATTGTGGGCTACAAGGTAGAGTACCAAGTTAGCCAGCAGGAGGAATGGACAATTCTGGACACACCTGATCAATGCCACTCCTTCACAATACCTGGGTTACAGCCACACCAGGAGTATCACATTCGATACAGAGCAGTGACCAAGGTAGGGGTCAGCAAGGCTAGTGAGAGCTGCAAGAGCTTCACCCGGACGGCAAGCCCACCTGGTAATCCAGTCTTCCAGGATTGTTCACCCAATCCAACACTGCACTGGGACAGACCAAGTCAGATTGGAGCTGATGTTAATATAATTCAGTACAGCATTGAATATAGAAAAGAACCGTTAGTTAATTTCAACAAGAAAGGTGGATCATGGGAGGAAGTTAAGACAACAGGCACACAATGGCAGCGCGTGCAGACGCAGCGGCCCCACACTCTCCCGATTTTTCGAGTGTTTTTAATGTTTTATCAAGTTCGTCATGTTTGTCACTTCAACAACTCTGGACAGTCAGCAGTAGACAGTATAGTCGTGAGTTCTTGCTGGACAAGAAAACAACATCATCAACACTGGACGCTATGCTTGCAGAGGAACTTAGCGGCCTCAGAATACTCTGCCTGACCTCGACCTTGGCCTCGAGTGCTGCCCCCCGGCTGGAAAGGAGACACCGCAGGCGGTGTGAGAGGAAGCAGAAGAGGGGTAAGCGCGGAGGCATCCGGGCTAGGCTAGCGGCTAGCCCACACAGACCGGCTATTCCGAGCATGCTAATGGCTAATGTACGCTCACTGGACAATAAAATGGACACTATAAGACTTCTCCGGTCGACCCAGCGTGAGGTGAGGGAATGCTGTGTTTACGTTTTTACGGAAACATGGCTTAATGACAACATCCCGGACTCCGCTGTTCAGCTCGACCGGCTAACATGCTACCGATCGGACAGAGCTACGGTTAGCGGGGGGAAGACTCGCGGCGGCGGTGTGATTGTTTACATCAGTGATGCTTGGTGTCGGGACGCTGTGTTGGTCTACAAACACTGTTCACCGCTGGCGGAGTTTATGGTTGTGAAGTGCCGACCTTTCTACCTCCCGAGGGAGCTAACAGCTATCCTGTTAGTCGCTGTTTACATCCCTCCCAGTTCCAACAACAAGGACAGAGAGGAGGCACTCTGCGAACTGTACCGGGCCATCTCTGAGCAGCAGACAGCACACCCAGATGGCTTTCTCATCGTAGCTGGGGACTTCAACCATGCTAACCTAAAAACTGTCATGCCCAAAGTATACCAGCATGTTGATTTCCCAACACGAGAAAACAACACCTTGGACCTTGTCTACACGACCATCAAAGGAGCATACAAGGCTTCCCCCCTCCCCCACATCGGCCTCTCTGATCACCTCACCGTTCTGCTGAAACCGGCATACAGACCCCGGGTGAAAGTCACCAAACCGGTTTCAAAAGAGGTACGTGTGTGGTCAGAGGACAGCACAGCTGCACTCCAAAACTGCTTTGAGACTACAGACTGGGACATGTTCAAGCAGGCAGCAACATACAACAACACAACCAACATTCAGGAATACACAGAGACAGTTACAGGCTACATCACCAAATGCATTGACGATGTGACCCACACCAGAGCCATCACCATCCGGGCTAACCAGAAGCCATGGCTGACAGGGGAGGTCCATGGGCTGCTGAGGGTCCGCAACGCTGCCTTCAGAGAGGGCAATCCAGCCGGTCTCAGAGCAGCCAGGGCCAACCTTTCCAGTGGCATCAGGAAAGCCAAACAACACTACACCCGGCGCATCACAGCCCACTTCAGTGACAGCAGAGACACACGGAGCCTGTGGAAGGGTATTAGGACTATCACGGACTACAAACCCTTACCACAGACCTGTGACAGTGACACCTCTCTCTTGAACGACCTCAACGGCTTCTTCGCACGCTTTGAAGCTCAGAGCAACACACCTGCGCAGAAAACAACTCCTCCCCCCAACGACCAGGCTATTTGTCTGTCTCCAGGCAGTGTGAGGAGCACACTGTTAAGGATTAACACCCGGAAAGCTTCTGGACCTGACAACATTCCTGGTCGTGTGCTAAAAGACTGCGCAGCTGAGCTCACAGATGTCCTCACAGACATCTTCAACATCTCCCTGAGCTAGGCTGTTGTTCCCTTGTGCTTCAAAGAAACCACCATCATACCTGTGCCCAAGAAGTCTTCTCCATCCTGCTTCAACGACTACCGCCCTGTAGCGCTGACTTCAACCATCATGAAGTGCTTCGACAGGCTGGTCATGAAGCAGATCAGATCCAACCTCCCCCCCTCCCTGGACCCGTTTCAGTTTGCATATCGAGCTAAGCGGTCCACTGAGGATGCCATCTCCTCTGCTCTACACCCAGCCCTCACCCACTTGGACACTAAAAACTCATATGTTAGGATGCTGTTCATAGACTTTAGCTCAGCATTTAACACCATCATCCCCCAGCAGCTGGTTTGTAAACTAACAAATCTGGGCCTCAGCCCCCTTCTCTGCAACTGGCTGCTGGACTTCCTCACTGCCAGACCCCAGTCCGTACGGGTCGGCAGCAACACATCGGACACCATCACGCTGAGTACGGGTGCCCCACAAGGATGTGTGCTAAGCCCCCTGCTCTTCACCTTGCTGACCCACGACTGCACACCCACCTACAGCTCCAACCACTTCGTCAAGTTTGCGGATGACACAACAGTGGTGGGTCTCATCAGCAACAACGACGAGACCCACTACAGGAAGGAGGTGGACCAGCTGGCCGCGTGGTGCACAGACAACAATCTCTTCCTGAATGTGGAGAAAACAAAGGAGATTGTTGTCGACTTCAGGAGAACGCACACCCAACACCCCCACCCACTGACCATCAATGGTGCTGCTGTGGAGCAGGTGAGCAGCACCAAATTTCTGGGGGTGAACATCACCGAGGATCTCTCCTGGAGCAACAACATCACGTCCATCGCCAAGAAAGCCCAGCAGCGCCTCTACTTCCTCCGCAAACTGAAGAGAGCGGGAGCCCCCACACCCATCATGTACACTTTTTACCGAGGTGCCATCGAGAGCATCCTCAGCAGCTGCATCACTGTGTGGTTCGGAAGCTGCACAGCCTCCAGCCGTAAGACCCTGCAGCGCATAGTGAACACTGCTGAGAGGATCACTGGCGCCTCACTCCCAACACTCCTGGTCCTTTACACCACCCGCCTCACCCGCAAAGCATTGAGCATTGTGGGTGACCCCTCCCACCCCTCCAACAGCCTCTTCACCCTCCTGCCTTCAGGGAGAAGGTTTCGCAGCCTGAGGTCAAGCACCACCCGACTAAAGAACAGTTTTTTCCACCAGGCTGTCAGGATGCTGAACTCTCTCCCCTCCCTTCCTCCTCTCTCCCCTGCCCCTATGGGACCTGGACTTTAACACCCCACACACACGCACATCCAGCACCAGACACTTTTTTAAAAAAAATTTGAAGTGACTATATTTTATATTTTATGTTTTATGTTGATTGTTGTTTGCTGTGCCTTTTGTTTTATGCACTTTGTTCCTCGGGATTGTGGGAAACGGTATTTCGATTTTCTGTCTGTGTGAACTGGCTGAGGATTGACAATAAAATTGACTTTGACTTGACTTTGATACAGTGTAACGGGCCCAGCACCAGCTCAGGAGGGGTAGGTCCCCAGGGCTGGATGGGCTGACTGTAGAGTTTGTTAGAGCCTTCTGGGATGTCATAGGGGGAGATTACACGAAGGTCCTGAGGGAATAGCCCGGCGATCGGGAGATGCCCCTCTCGTGGCACATGGCAGTCATTGTCCTGCTGCCCAAAAAGGGTGATCTCCGCCTGTTGAAGAACTGGTGCCCGGTCTCTCTCCTGAGCACAGAGTATAAATTCTTTGCACGGGCAAAGGCAAATCGCCTGGGCTCTGTGCTGGCCCAATTGAACCACCCGGACCAGCCCTACACAGTCCCTGGCTGGTACATTCAAGATAACATTCACCAGGTTAGGGACCTGATCCAAATGTACCAGGGGGATGGTCAGTCAGTCGCTTTTCTACCCCTTGATCATGTAAAGGCATTTGACATGGTAGATCATGACTACCTTGTTGGGACGCTGCAGACATTCGGATTTGGACCGCATTTCGTGGCCTGGGACCAGATTTTGTACGCTGCTGCAGAGTGCCTTGTTAAAGTCAAAGGCTCTTTGTTGGCCCCCATTCACTTTGGGAGAGGGGAACGTCAGGGGTGTCCCATGTCCAGTCAGCTGTATTCCATCTGTGTAGACCCATTCCTGTGCCTTCTCCAGAGGCGGCTGGCAGGCCTGGCTTTGCCGGGGCCGGGGGCGGAGGTGGTTCTCTCGGCATACGCCGATGATGTCCTTCTGATGTTCACCGCCCCTGTTAACCTGCGGAGGATGCGTGAGTGCCAGCAGGTTTCCTCCGCTGCGTCCTCCGCCAGGATCAACTGGGGGAAGTGTTCTGGTCTCTTGGTGGGTCAGTGGTAGGTGGACTCCCTGCTGGAGATGATAGCTTATGTGTGGAGCCCCATGCACCTCCTCTACCTGGGGGTCTACTTGAGTGCCGCTGAGGGGACTAGCCCGGCGAACTGGCAGGAGCTGGAGGCAAAAGTCGTCGCCCGGCTAGGGCGCTGGTCAGGCCTCAACCATTGGTCACAAACCAGCTGGTGGCCTCGATGATGTAACCGGCTGGCCACTCTGGTCCCATTGTAGGGACATACGGATTAGCGGGGGGTCTCGAACCCTCGGTTGGGTTAACGAGGCACGAGATGCGGGAGCACGAGATATAGTTGTGTCTGGCGACCAGCTGGAAAGATGAGATTAGATTATAATACCTAGTTAAGTAGTGTGTGTCCAAAAGCTGCAGTCTGTTTGCAAATACCTTCGAATAAAGACTTTGAACAAAGACGCTCGTTGTGGACTCACTACATTGGTGACCCGAACGCGAAGAAAACACGCAGCATGTCGCAGGTGGGAGCGAGCGCGGGCGAGGTGCACCTACTGCCGTTCTGGGCCCATCAGCCGCACCTGTGGTTCATACAGGCGGAATCACAGTTCCACATTAAAAAGGTGGATAACGAACTGGAGAAGTTCCACCACCTCGTGAGCTGTCTGCAGGCGGAGGTGGCGGCGAGGGTCAGTCAGTATCTCACCAGTCCACCCCAAACGGAGCAGTACGTGGGGCTCAAGAGGCTCCTACTGAAGAAATTCGGCTGGAGCCAGAACCAGCGGGCTCTGAGGCTGCTCCATCTACCAGCGCTGGGGCAGCGGCTGCCGTCCGAGTTAATGACGGAAATGCTGACCTTGGTGGGTGACCATCAGCCGTGCATGATGTTCGAGGCGACATTTCGAGAGAAGCTACCCCAGGACATCAGGCTGGTGTTGGCTGACGTCTCGTTCTACGACCCGGAAACGTTCGCCGAGAAAGCCGACGTGCTCGTCAGGGAGCGACACACCCGGGACGACTCGGTCAATCGTGTCTCGAGGCCCAGCGGCAGTCGGGGGAGCGGCCGGGAGAGCGACGGCTCGGCCGCTATTTCGCAGTCTGCCAGGCAAGAGGGGGCTGCAGAACATGTTTATTGGTCGCGGGCAAAACCAGCACGGCAGAATAAAAGCGGCTGGTGTTTCTTCCATCGGCGGTGGGGCAGTGACGCCCGAAGTTGTAGAGCCCCGTGTACGTTTCCGGGAAATGCCTGGGCCGATCGAACGTAGAGGCAGTTTCGATTGGCCGTAATCGCCGCCTCTACGTGACGGACCAAGAGACCGGGATCGTGTTTCTGGTGGATACGGGAGCGGTTGTGAGTATTGTGCCTCCCTACGGCTGTGAAGTTCAAGCGGGGGGGAAGGGGCCGCCCCTTATTGCAGTGAACGGTAGCGCCATCCGCACTTACGGTAAGAGGACTATGTCCCTGTCCTTTGGGTCTAGGACCTACCGTTGGAATTTCATCGTGGCGGATGTGGGTCAGGCCATTTTAGGTGCGGACTTCCTATGGGCGTTTTCGTTGGTCGTAGAAGTCCACGGTAGCGGCCTGCAGCCCTCGGCCGACATACGGCCCCGAAGTACGGGGCCTGCAGCCCCTCCAAGCGCCGCAACACCCAGTTCAGCGATCCAGGCCATCACCACGGCCCCCGGTCAGTTCGATGCGGTCCTAGCGGAGTTCCCGCAGCTCCTCGTTCAGCGGTTCGATGCACCTTCCGAGAAGCATGCGGTGGTGCATTTCATTCCGACCGAGGGCCCGCCGGTTTTTGCCCGGGCACGGCGCCTCCTACCCGAAAAGCTGGCCATGGCTCGGGAGGAGTTCTTGAGCTTGGAGAGGCTGGGAATTGTGCGGCCTTCAAGTAGTCCGTGGGCCTCACCCTTGCACATGGTTTCCAAAGCATCTGGGGTGGAGACCATGTGGGGATTTCCGCCGACTTAACGCGGCAACACGGCCGGACCGCTACCCGATTCCGCACATACAGGACTTCTCAGCTAGCCTGGAGGGGGCTACAATTTTTTCAAAGATCGATCTGGTGCGGGGGTATCATCAGATCCCGGTCCATCCGCCGGACATCCCAAAGACGGCTACCATTACTCCATTCGGATTGTTTGAGTGGTTGCGCATGCCTTTCGGCCTTAAAAACGCAGCTCAGGCATTTCAGCGTCTCATGGACCGTGTGGGTCGAGGTTTGCCGTTCGTGTTTATTTATCTCGATGACATTTTGATTGCCAGCCGTTCGGTCCAGGAGCACTTAGTCCACCTCCGCACTATATTCCAGAGGCTGCAGGACCACGGCCTGATTCTGCACCCGGACAAATGCCAATTCGGCCTGTCGGTGGTAGATTTTTTGGGTCACCGGGTTACATCGGCCGGAGCCACCCCTTTGCCAGCTAAGGTGGAGGCGGGAATTCGTAGGCATGGTGAACTTTTATCACCGGTTCGTGCCTGCAGCAGCTCGGGTCATGCACCCCCTTTTTCTATGCCTCGCGGGTAACCCCGCAGAGTTGGTATGGTCCGCATCTGCAGAGACGGGTTTTGTCGCGGTCAAACAGGCCCTCGCCAACGCCACCATGCTGGTGCACCCGCGCTCCTCCGCCCCCACGGCGCTGACGGTGGACGCCTCAGACGTGGCGGTGGGTGGGGTTTTGGAGCAGCAGGTCGAAGGTCAATGGCAGCCCCTGGCGTTTTTCAGCCGGCAGCTCTCGCGAGCAGAGCTCAAATATAGTGCGTTTGATAGGGAGCTCCTGGCCCTCTATTTAGCAGTCCGCCACTTCCGCTATTTTTTGGAAGGCCGTTCTTTTGTGGCCTACACGGATCACAAACCTCTGACATTCGCTTTTGCTAAGGTTTCTGATCCGTGGTCGGCTCGCCAACAGCGGCACCTCACCCTAATTTCGGAGTTTACCACCGATGTCCGTCATATTGCGGGTAGGCTTAATACTGTTGCTGATGCCCTGTCCCGGCCGGCCAGTCCCACCGTTGCCGTGGTAGGCGGACAGGTGGATTTCCAGGAGCTAGCGGAGGCTCAGCGCCTGGAAAAAACGGCGGAGGTGTACGGCTCCACATCCTCGGGACTGCGTTTGGAGCAGGTACCAAGTTGTGGTGTGACGTTTCCCTTTCACGCCCTCGCCCGGTGGTGCCTGCCGCCCTGCGGCGTAATGTTTTTGAGGCCATTCACGGCCTGGCACATCCGTCCATCAGGGCGACTTCGGCCATGGTGGCCGCCCGGTTTGTCTGGCACGGCCTGCGGAAGCAGGTGGCAGCCTGGGCACGGGCCTGTATTCCGTGCCAAACCTCCAAAGTTCATCGCCATGTCCAGCCCCCATACCAGAGTTTCGAGGTTCCCCCAGTCTGTTTTTTCCACATCCACGTGGATTTGGTGGGTCCATTGCCTTATTCCCGGGGTTATACTCATCTCCTGACGGTGGTGGATCGGTTTACACGTTGGCCGGAGGCGCTCCTATTGTCGGACACCTCGGCGGCCTCCTGTGCACGGGCCCTAGCGTTGCATTGGGTGGCCCGTTTCGGCGTACCGGCTATCATCACCACAGATCGGGGAGCCCAGTTCACCTCCTCCCACTGGGCCGCGCTGGCACAGTTGTATGTGTCTCGCTTACAGCAGACCACCACCTATCATCCCCAATCCAACGGGATGGTTGAGCGCTTCCATCGGCAGCTGAAGGCGTCCCTCTGTGCCCGACTGACCGGCCACGATTGGGCTGACCAGCTGCCTTGGGTCCTCCTCGGCATTCGTACGGCCGCAAAGGCCGAGCTAGGCACATCCTCGGCCGAACTCGTCTACGGTTCGCCCCTGCGGGTGCCGGGTGACATTCTCCCTTCCGCCCCCGCTTTGCCACCACCCGTTACGTCGGTGTTGGGTTCCCTCCGGGCACGGGTAGGTTCTCTGGCTCCAGTCCCGACCTCCTGGCACGGAAGCGCGGCGGTCCACGTCCCGTCGGACTTGCGGGACTGTGATTTCGTGTTCCTGCGGAAAGATTCCCACCGCCCCCCTCTTCAGCCGGTTTATCAGGGCCCGTTTCAGGTACCTAAGAGAGGGGCTGTCACTTTTACCTTACAGGTGGGTAATCGCCAGGAACTCGTTTCCGTATCCCGGCTCAAGCCGGCCCATTTGGACCAGAACCTCCCTGTGCCGGTGGCCCAGCCGCCCTGGTGCCGCCAGCGGCGCCTTGTTTGCCACCTCTTGGCCCCCCGCCGCCTATGGTTGGGCCCGGGGCCCCGTTCCCGATCAAGCGCTCTCCGTCGCCTACGCCCTCCACTTCCATGGCCCCTCCATCGCCTCCGGCGGCGGCGGCCTCCCCGCCTCCCGTCACATTGGCGGTATCGGGTTCCCCCCTCCGTACGCGTTCCCGGAGGGAGGTCCGGGCACCCGTGAGGTACGGTTTCGAGGGTTCTGGAGGGGGGGGTCATGTCGGGACATACGGATTAGCGGGGGGGGTCTCGAACCCTCGGTTGGGCTAACGAGGCACGAGATGCGGAAGCACGGGATATAGTTGTGTCTGCCGACCAGCTGGAAAGATGAGATTAGATTATAATACCTAGTTAAGTAGTGTGTGTCCAAAAGCTGCAGTCTGTTTGCAAATACCTTTGAATAAAGACTTTGAACAAAGACGCTCGTTGTGGACTCACTACATCATCCTCTTTATTTGTCACCATGATCCAGAGGAGGTTGGTGAACTTCTTCTGGGGAGAGAGGAATCACTGAGTCTCTGCTGGGGTTCTGCGTCTCCCGTTGGAGGACGGTCAGGCGCTGGTTTGCTTCCTTACCCAGGTAGCAGCTCTCCAACTCAGGACCCTGCGGAGGTATATGTACTCGGAGAGCCCTCCTGGATGGCACCTGCTGACGACGTACTTTTTCTGCCGGGGCGCTGCCTCAAGGAGGGCACACGGCTCCCGGTAGCGGGCATAAGTCGTCACGCTAGGCATGCGTTGCCTGGCTTTTATCGTGAATCTGGTCACCTTCAGCCAGGGCGCAGCTCCTAGGGAGAGGGGGGGGGTTGTTGTAACTGTGAAGGTGGCCGGTCCTCACCCTGTCACGGTGGGTATCGAGGAGAGGCCTGGGTCCCTTCCCGAGAGCCAGCCGCACGCAACGTGGGCCGCCTTTCCGAGAAGCCCAGCTTGCCGTTCCGTGACACGGAGAGGCACGCACTGTACAGGCTGCTCCTGCACACTCTACACTTCCTCGTCCTCGTCTTCCGTTCGGACACGCGCTGGCGGTCCGTGTTACCACAGGACGGCGGGAGCAGTCCCCAGTGGAGGTCTCTCTACCAAGGAAATGCAGACGCTTTTTGATTATCTGACTATATTGGCTACATTTTAGCCCCACGCTCCTGATATTTGGGCACCCGATACAGAGAGGGGAGGGTCGAGGGGGGGAGGGGGTGGGGGTCTCCCTGTCGGTCTTTTCCTGGGCCTGGCCAAGATGGCCATTCACGGGTCCAGGCAGCGGGTAGTCGACGGCCGCACCAGGGTCGGCTGCCTGCCCATTTTCCAGGCCTACGTCCATGCCCACGTGTCCCTGGAGAGGGAACACGCGGTGTCCACGGGGACGCTGGAGGCCTTCATTGAACGATGGTCGCCATGGGAGGTCGAGTGTATTATTGATAAAGATGCCGATATATTAATGTAATAACTGTTTTGTTTGTAAACTGCCAATATAGGCACCCTTTGATCGTGTTACTACTCTGTATGTTTGTTTTGTTTTCTGAATAAAAGTATTTGTAAATAATAAAATTGATCCACCAGAATCAACTGGAGTAAGTGTTCCGGACTTTTAGTGGGTCAGTGACAGGTGAACTCCCTGTCAGAGGAGACGACACCTTATGTGTGGAGCACCACGCACCTTCTCTACCTGGGGGTCTACCTGAGTCCCATTGAGGATGCTTGGTAGGCGAACTGGCAGGAGCTGCCGATGAAAGTCCTCGCCCGGCTGGGGCGCTGGTCAGGCTTGCTCAGAGTTCTTTCCTTTCAAGGAAGATTGCTGGTCATAAACCAGCCGGTGGCCTCCATGTTATGGTCCCGGCTGGCTACTCTTGTCCCATCCTCTACCTTTGCTACCACGATACAGAAGAGATTGGTGAGTTTCTTCTGGGGAGACAAGAAGCACTGGGTTTCCGTAGTGGTCTTGAGTCTCCCGTTAGAGGAGGGCAGCCAGTCCTTGGTATGCGTGCGCACCCAGGTTGTGGCTCTCCGTCTCAGGACCCTGTGGAGGTACATGTACGTGGAGCACCCCCTAGATGGCACCCTCTGGCCACGTATATTTTCCGCTAGGGCCGTTGCCTAGAGGGGGGTTCATGACTCCCGGTGGAGGGCCAGTCAGCCCACCACACGGGATCTGCCCAGCTTCTACCATCTTAAGAGTTAGGAATCAGGGGGAGGGGGGTGTTGTAACTGCAAGGGTGGCTGGTCCTCACGCTGTCACGGTGGGTGTTGAGGAGAGGCGTGTGCTCGGAACTATTCCGACCAAACTTACCCCCGCTCCGTTAGAATTGCTCCGGTGGCGCTATGCTCTGATAAAGCCACGCGTCAACTAGCTCCGAAGAAAATCCGATCTTAAAGGGGAAAGAACGGGACGGGTCCACTGAAATTTGCCGATAACTTTCAATGAAGGGTGAGTGAAGTCATTAGACCGTGACTCCTACCGTTTATATGTCGATAAGTCGCACTCCCCCGTTAAAAACTGCTGCAAAACGAGTTGGCAAGGCCAGGCTGCCGGAAGAGGAATCAGGTCAGATGGAAGCATCAGCCTCAGCCTCGGCCTCAGCCTCAATTCCAGTGCCGACCCAAGAAGAAATTCCCAAACAGTCCCGAAAGCCACAGCCTAAAAAAATTGGATTGGAGGAATTTCGAACCATAGTTGGTGAGGAGCTTTCAAGTATGAAGGATGATTTTCAGGAAATGAAAGATGAATTAATATCGTTGAAAGGATTGAAGGGAGAAATATCAACTATCATCAGTGAGAAGTTATCATCAGTGAAGAAAGAAATATGTGATAGTATGAACGAACATATGGTGGAAGTAAACTCTAAACTACAAAAGCTGGATTCCGACTTTACCAGTAAGTTGGAGCATATTACTACTACGGTACATCAACATGACGAGGCTATACGCGAGTTGGAAGTTCTAGCTGAGACAAGCGCTGAAACAACAAAAAGGGTATTAACGGAGACTCAACGCCTATCTGATCTACTAGCGAAAGTAACCGAGAAATGCATTGACTTAGAGGGTCGCTCTAAACGTCAGAACCTAAGGATTGTTGGAGTTAAAGAAGGCCAAGAGAAAGATAAAAACCTCTGTGATTTCACTGCTGAACTCCTACGGGATGTTTTGAAACTGGACACAAAACCTTTGCTGGATCGAGCCCACAGAGCACTGAGAGCTCGGCCAGCTGCTGGCGCTCCCCCAAGGCACCTGATATTAAAGGTACACTACTCTCACGTCTTAGAAGATATTCTGTCAAGAATCGCTATCAACAGAAACTTATCATTCCAAGGCGACAATATCCGTATTTTTAGAGATTATCCTGCTGAGGTGGTTAAGAAAAGAGCACTTTTTAATGAGACAAGATCAATTCTGAGAAAGATCCCATCGCTCAGATTCGGAATGTTGTACCCGGCCAAACTGCGAGTCACCTACAAGCAGACAGAAACCTTTTATACTGATCACAATAAAGCATTCGAATTCGCCCGAGAGATTGAAAACTCGCTGAAGTGATGAATACCACTCCACGGCTGTAATCACTGGCAGAGAACTGATTGGGCTATAAGGCGTTATAATTTAAAGTTCCAAGACCAGTGAATAAGCTATATGACTATTAATCTTTATTAACTACTATTAATAAAAAAATATTATTAATCACTACCAATAAGAAGTTCAAGTAACACTTGACTCATGTAAATTTTACTTTTAACATT
Source organism: Rhinoraja longicauda (assembly GCF_053455715.1). NCBI lineage: Eukaryota > Metazoa > Chordata > Chondrichthyes > Rajiformes > Arhynchobatidae > Rhinoraja > Rhinoraja longicauda. Next base: position 40,808,852 of record NC_135971.1, on the reverse strand, counting down.
TAACTAATACACCCTAGGGGGGAAAACTGGCCTATTTTGGATTAAATTCCTTTGGGCCTGTCCTGTTTATAATAATAATAATAATAATATTCATTTATTGTCATTGCAACGAGTACAACGAAATTAAAAAACAGCCAATCCTGACGGTGCGTACAAACATATATGCAATAAATGCAAAAACAAATAAATACATAAATACAATTAAATTAAGTACAAGATTTTTTAACGGTGTTGCCTAGTGCACAGGTAGTGTTCAGTTCTCGTATGGCCCTGGGGTAAAAACTGTTCTTAAGTCTGTTTGTTCGGGATTTGATTGACCTGAAACGTCGACCAGAGGGCAGATGAACAAACAGACGGTGGCCGGGGTGGGATGGATCTTTTATTATTTTGCCTGCTCTACTGAGGCAGCGCAGGCTGAACAGGTGCTCCAGGGAGGGCAGTGAGCAGCCGATGATTTTCTGGGCCGTCGTGATGACCCTCTGAAGGGCCTTCCTGTCCTTTTCTGAGCAGCTGGCATACCATGTGGTTATACAGTATGCCAGCACACTCTCGATGGAGCAGCGATAGAAGGACAACATGAGCTTCTCCTGCAGGTTGGTTTTCCTGAGGATCCTCAGGAAGTGGAGTCTCTGCTGTGCCTTCTTTACTGTGGTGATGGTGTTGGTAGACCAGGTGAGATCCTCTGCGATGTGCGTACCCAGGAACCTGAAAGCTGGTACCCTTTCCACGCAGACCCCATTGATGTAGAGTGGGTCGTAATCTCCACTGGTTTTTCTAAAGTCAATTATAAGTTCCTTTGTTTTGGAGGAGTTCAGGACCAGATTGTTCACTGAACACCATGCTGCTTCCCCTTGCTTCTAAAAATATATATATATTAAAACCGGAAAAAAAAAAAAATAACTGTGTTAAAAAACGGAGCTAGTATTTTTTTTACATCTCACGGAAGTCCTTAGATTTTTTGCCACCTTAGGGTGGCTAACACTAACTGCACTAATTGTAGTTGTAGTTTTAGTTGTCTCTTCTTTTTTCCTGCACTCTTTTAACCTTTTATATATTGATTTTTTTTTTAGATTTAACTTTTATTATCATGTCATTTTTCAGAAATTATATACTTTAGGGAGATACTTTAGCACATAATAGACTGAAAGGCAAATGGATTGATAAAGCATTTCACTCATCGTTTCCCTTTAAATCAAGAGGTGTTGCTATTTTAATTCGTAAGGGTATACCATTTATAAATACTTCCTCTATAGTCGACACTGAAGGTAGATATGTTATATTAGTGGGAGAACTATATTCTACAAAATTGATATTGGTGAATGTCTACGCACCAAATTTTGATAATCCGTTATTTTTAAAAAAAATATTTAATACCATTCCAGAATTTGGACAATATAACTTGATAATTGGAGGAGATTTAAATTGTACATTAGATCCTTATTTGGATAGATCTTCAACTCAAAGGAAAACAAAATCCAAGTCGTGTGAATTATTAAACTCTTATATAAATAATGCAAATATAAAAGATGTTTGGAGGATTGATAATCCTTCAGGCCGAGAGTATTCATTTTATTCACCTGTGCATAAAACTTATTCAAGAATTGATTATTTCTTGGTGGACTCCAAACTTATTCCTTATACGTATAATTCAAAATATCATAATATTATTATATCCGATCATGCCCCTTTAACATTTAGGGTAAAACTCCAAGGAGTAACGGGGAAACAGACTAATTGGAGATTTAATCCGCAAATCTTAAATGAAAAAGCATGTTATGACTATCTTAAATCGCAATTTGAGATTTTTTTTAATGCAAATGACCTTCCTGAAACACCTGCGTCCCTGCTTTGGGAAACATTTAAAGCGTTTGTGAGAGGATGTATTATTGCTTTTCAAGCGTCTCAAAACAAGAAGAACCGAGCTGAACAGAATGACCTGGAAAGTCAGATAAGACAGTTAGACACAACAAATGCCATCGCTCCCTCTATTGAAATACATAATAAAATTGCAGTTCTCAAATATAAGTTAAATTATATCCTTTCAGCTCATATTTTAAGGCTTTTTCAATATACTAAACAAAAACATTTTGAATTTGGAGATAAACCACAGAAATTGCTAGCACGTCAACTCCGTAAATTAGAAGATGATTCTACAATTCATAAAATTAGATCAGAAAATGGAGATTTGCTTAAACTACCTAAGGATATTAATCAGAGATTTTTGCAATTTTATCAGTCATTATATTCATCAAAAATAACAGATACTTCTGCGCAGATGCAAAAGTTTTTGCAGGAATGTAACCTTCCTGGTTTGAATGTGAGTGATAGAAATTTACTGGGCGCAGAAATAACTATGAAAGACGTTGAAGAGACTATTAAATCCATGAAAAATGGGAAGACTCCTGGCCCTGATGGCTTAAATAATGAATTTTATAAAAAATTCAGTGGGTTGATCTCTCCACGTTTGCAAACTGTATATAGTCACGCCTTTAAACAACAGAGATTGCCACAAACTCTGACTGAATCAACAATAATCCTCATTCCTAAAAAAGATAAGGATTCTGAAGACCCTGGTTCGTATAGGGCGATAGCTCTTTTAAATACTGATCAGAAGATATTAGCGAAAATCTTAGCTCAGAGATTAAGTCTAGTTATAGACAAATTGATACACCCCGATCAATCAGGCTTTATAGCCAAACGATATTCATTTTTCAACTTGAGACGCTTGTTTAATATAATTTATTCAAATAGACTATTAAATGAAGATTTAGCAATCATCTGAAAAAGCATTTGATCAAGTAGAATGGCCCTATCTTTTCTCAGTGATGGAAAATTTTCAACTAGGTGAAAATTTTTGTGCATGGGTGAAACTTTTATATACATCCCCAACAGCTAGAATATTAACTAATCAAATGCTGTCATCTAAATTTCATTTAGCTAGGGGTTGTAGACAAGGATGTCCACTATCACCACTTTTATTTGCCCTTATTATAGAACCACTTGCTGAGAGTATTAGATCAAATTCAGATATTTATGGCTACAACACTAAACATACAACCAATAAAATTTCTTTATATGCGGATGATGTATTAATATATATTACAAAGCCAGAAATTAGCATTCCGAATTTATTAAATCTCATAACTCAATTTGGTTCATTTTCAGGTTATAGAATTAACTGGTATAAAAGTGAAATTATGCCAATAATGGAGCATAATCCGGCCATACTTCAACAATTTCCTTTTAAAATTGCCTATGAAAAGTTTAAATATCTTGGAATTTACGTGACTAGGAAATATACTTCTTTATTTAAATCAAATTTTCCTCCTTTACTTGCTAAATTACACAGAAATATCCAATTTTGGAAAACACTTCCTATATCATTAGTTGGTCGTAGTAATGCTATAAAGATGATCTTTCTTCCACAGCTACTAGCTTTCACAGCTTTCAAGCAATTCCGATCTACCTTCCAAAAAAGTTTTTTTTAAAAATTGATTCAATTGTTACTAATTTTATTTGGGACTACAAGACTCATAGAATAAATAAAAGACACTTATGTAAGTCTAAAATTAATGGAGGAATTGCTTTACCTAACTTTTTATTTTATTATTGGGCGGTTAATATTAAAAATATAACCTGATGGTTGGATGATTCTGATCAACAACCGGATTGGTTAAAGATGGAGAAAGAGGATTGTTTACCATTCGATATTGGTGCGATCCTCTTAGCTCCAATAAATTTAAATAAAAAAACATATGGAGGTAATCCCATTATACATAGTGTTATCCGTACCTGGAAACAATTAAAGTTTACGTTAAAATTGAGTAAATTATCTGTTTTCCTTCCTATTGCGAATAATCCTTCTTTTAAACCGTCTGTCTTAGATAGATTAGATACATTAGGGGTCATTTACAGAGGGCGATTAACCTACAAACCCGCTTGTCTTTGGGATGTGGGGGGAAACCGGAGCACCCGGAGGAAACCCACGCAGTCTCAGGGAGAACTTGCAAACTCTACGCAGACAACACTCGAGGTCAGGATCAAACCTGGATCTGTGGCGCTGTGAGGCAGCGGCACTACCCGCTGTGCTGCCCATACAATCTTATATGAGTCATCACCCTTCCACTCCATGTATGTTAATAAGAAGTCCAAGTAAAAACAGATTAAAAGTTTAAAGTGACTTGGTTTGTTTTGGCAGAAAGATTGTCCATACTTCATCTTCAAAATTACTATTTCTATTATCTTTTTGGGGCAATTTTGATCATTTTAAGTTTGCAAACTGCAGGATTAGGAATCCACATATCTATAATGAAAAAATGCCACAATGTGCTGGTGTCATATGTCAGGACAAGACGCTAAATGTATTATCTGTAGCTGTTTAGATTGAATCATTTCAATGGTTAAACATTGCAATCTTCATGCCACGATCATATTTTGTTACCATGATGCTGGCACGCTGGAGTTTCATATTGAAAAGCCAACCCTATGGTATTCTGCTTAGTGAAGCCTGAACTCCAGCACTATGTTCTCACGTGAGGGCAAGGATCCCCTTTGAGGATCGGTAACCCAGGCAAAGAAATTGTTAATTGACAGTTTTCTATTGGTTCTCCTGCTCTTGTTGGCCGAAACAAACAACAGGAGACTCTGAGGATGCATTAAACCATAATCTCTACAGATGCCCACTTCATACTAACTCAGAAATGACTTAGGAAACAGCCTCTCTGCCCAGCATGTCCACATCAACCATCGATCAGCCGTTCATACGAATTCTATGTTCTCCTATTTTCTCAACACACTCCCTACATACGAGGGACAGTTTACAAAGGGCAACTAACCTACAAACCTTACATCTTTGGGATGTGGGAGGAAACCGGAGCACCTGGAAGAAACCCACGTGGTCACAGAGAAAATGTGCAAACTCCACACAGATAGCACCTGAGGTCAGTATTGATCCTGGGTTTCTGGTGCTGTGAGGCAGCAGCTCTACCAGCTGCAACACTGTGCAGTCCTGCAAGAGACTTAAGATGAAGCTTCAGAATAGCTGCATTGTGAATATCAGGGAAATTACTTTTATAAGGAGAAAAAGTACAAAGTGCTGGAGTAACTCAGTAGGTCAGGCAGCATCTCTGAAGACAGGGGGATTGTATATTAAGGGAAAAAGGGTAACCAGAGAAAGAATAGGGCCCCTCAGTAATCAAAGCGGACAACTCTGCATGGAGCTACAGGAAATGAATGAGGTCCTCAATGAGTTTCTCCTGTTTGTACCGTGTAGAAAGACATGAGGACCAGGGAACTTGGGGTAGTCAATGCAAGTGTGTTGATGGCGGTCAGCATTACAGTCGAGGAGGTGTGGAAGGTCCTAACGCATCTGAAGATTGAGAAATCTCCCGTGCCTATTCAGGAAGCTGGAAGACAAAATGAAAATTGCAGGTGCCCTGACTGAAATTTATGAGCTGTCATTAAATACGGGTGAGGTGCCGGAAGACTGGAGGGTGGCAAATGTTGTGCCGCTATGTTGTGCCTCTTGGACGGCTGCAGGGAAAAGCCTAGGAACTACAAGCCAGCGAGTCTAACATCTGTGGTCTGAAAGTTACTAGAGTATTCTGAGGGATAAGATATAGAAGCAGCCTCCCTGCGGCAGTGTACAAGGGTGTGTCGGCTGGTTGTCGGGACCAGGCAGGATAGCAGGGCTGCCAAAGTTGGTACGCTCATACAAAATTGGAACTATTTACCTCCTGTTTTACGTTAGGTATGACGCCCGATATTTTTGGTACGTTTTAGGAATTCTGTGTGTTAATATTATACATTTTTGCTCAGAAGTCTCTAAGTTATAATTTTATGTTCCACGCTCATTTTTAAAACGTTACCATTTCTTACATCTGATACATGTTCATTAATATATTTCCGGTTTATTATGTAAATGAAGACTGGAGAGAGGAGACTGTGACTGTGTGTATTGTGTAATGTGATGCAATCATGTGATGTATTCCTCCACTTCATGTGGCCACGTTACTGGCCCTGCCGCCCTGGTGTCAGTTTGAGTTGCAGTCACGCAGGTAGCGCTGTGTTCCGGGTACCTGGCATTGTTTGCTTACTTTTACAAGTCTTTTGTGAACATTTTGTGTTTTCACGTTGTTTTTAGTGAACCCATTATGAGTGAAGAGAAAAATATGGATATTCCTTCAGATAGAGACGAAAATGATAAGGATAACACTCCTAAGAAAAAGAAACAAAAGTGTACAGCTTCTTATGAGAGAAAATTGCCGTTGAAGGATGAGAGGGGATCTTATCGAAACATATAAGATTATTAAAGGGTTGGTCATGTTAGAGGCAGGAAACATGTTCCCAATGTTGGGGGAGTCCAGAACCAGGGGCCACGGTTTAAGAATAAGGGGTAGGCCATTTAGAACAGAGATGAGGAAAAACTTTTTTAGTCAGAGAGTTGTGAATCTGTGGAATTCTCTGCCTCAGAGGGCAGTGGAGGCCAATTCTCTGAATACATTCAAGAGAGAGCTAGATAGAGCTCTTAAGGATAGCGGAGTCAGGGGGTATGGGGAGAAAGCAGGAACGGGGTACTGATTGAGAATGATCAGCCATGATCACATTGAATGGCGGTGCTGGCTCGAAGGGCCGAATGGCCTCCTCCTGCACCTATTGTCTATTGTCTATTGAAATTGTTGACACGCGGAAAAAATTCTGGCTGTCTAGTAGTCAGCAAAAACAACTCAGGTAAATGTCTCTGCAAATTATGCAATTGCGAAATTGCTGGTAGTTTAAGTCAAATTGAAAGACATGAAAACACAGAAAAGCATCAAAAAAAACTAAAATCTACGAAACAAACTTCAAAAGTAACTGACTTTATGAAACCTGGTCCATCCTCTATTCACTCAGCACAGATAGCAGCTGCTGAGCTTAAACTGTGGATTTATTGCAGAACACAATTTACCTATAGCCCTTTTGGATCATTTGCCTGGCCTCGTTGCAAACGTTTGTCCAGATTCAAAAATAGCAAAGGATATCAAGTGTGCTAGAACCAAAGGAACATACATTTTTTCTAATGTGATCGGTGAATATGACTTCAGTGACCTAGTATCTAAGTTGAAGGTGACAAAATGTTCTCTTATTATTGATGAGACAACAGACATTTCTGCTATCAAAGAATTTGTTCTGGTAGCTAGACATTATGATACTGAAGTTCAAAAAACAGTGGACAAATTTCTAACACTTTTAGAAATTAAAGACACACCTGCCCGTGGAATTTATAATTGCATAGAGGCGTTTTAACAGTAATGACATCCCCTTTGAAAACCTAATAGGATTTGCCAGTGATAATGCTAGTGTTATGATGGGAAGCAAAGGAGCAGTACAGCATCTCTTAAAACAGAAGAATCCTCATATCGTCATACAACCTTGTTTGCCATTCGTTGCACTTGTGTACTTCTAAAGCCTGCACTGAACTGCCACATTATTTAGAAGAGTTAACCAGAGATATTTTTTTCTTATTTGAGCAAAAGTCCTAAGCGCCTAAATGAATATAAAAAATTTCAAACTTTAAAAAATACCAATCCTCAAAAAATTCTCCACATTAGCTGCACAAGATGACTTTCCCTTGAGCAAATGGTGAAAAGAATTTTAGAACAATGGCCTGCATCTGGTGCATTAGATGCTGGCAGTCCTATGGCTTCAAGAATTCTAGAGGGATTATAAAATCCCATTACAAAAATGTACTATGCTTTCTTAGCTTATATTTAGCCTGACATCAATAACCTCAATTTGAAGTATCAGCAGAAACATTTAGAATTCATAAGTTAAGGAATTGTATTAATACTAGTGTTGAAGGGATTCTCAGTAATTTCATCAAGCGAGAAATTTTGAAACCTAATGATATAAGTAAAATCAATATTAATGATCCTTCAACATATCTCAGGATAGATGACATTTATTGTGGTGATACTGTAGATTGCATTTACCTGGATAATTCAACAAAAAATTCCTGGAAAGAATTGCAAGAATTTTTGAGTAATTTTTTAAAAATTTCTATGTTTGCCTTACAAAGCAGATGTTTCAGCGCTTTTTATCTTGTGAATTGTTTGCAAAATTGGAGTTGCTTGAGGCGTTGGACCCAGCTAATGTTATTGAGGGAAGGACTAAATCATGTATCCCACTAGTTATGAAATTTTCTAAGCTAGTTCATGAAGAACATTATGAACAAATAAAGAATGGAGGGAGCTGACAATGCAAGATCAACCTCCTCGTGCTAAAAACATGCAGGAAACATTTTGGTTTAACATACCTCAAGAAAAATGCGCTGACGAATATCGCTTCTCTCTGTGTCAAAAATTAATGATCAATCTTCTTTCATTGCCTCACTGTTCAGCAGCTGATGAACTTACTCAACAACATTAAAGTTAAAAACCATGCATCTCTGAAAATGTCCACCTTAAATGGGGTGGGGGTGGGGAGGAGGGAGGGGGTGGGTGGAGGAGAGTGGGGGTGGGAGGGAGAGAGGGACTGGTGAGGAGGGCAGAGTGGGGTGGGGAGGAGGAAAGAGTGGGGGTGGGAAGGGAGGGGTGGGGGGAAGGGGGACAGCGGGGGTGGGGGGTGGTGGTGGGGGGAAGAAAGAGTGGGGGTGGGGGGGAGAGAGTGGGGGAGGAGGGGAGGAGAAAGTGGGGGTGGGGGTGGGAGATTCGGGCTGGGGAGGAGGGCAGGGTGGGGAGGAGGAGGGGTGGGGGGGAAGGGGGACAGCTTGGGTGGGGGGAGGTGGTGGTGATGGGGGGAAGATAGAGTTGGGGTGGTGGAGAAGGGGGACAGTGGAGGTCAGGGAGAGTAGGGGGTGAGGAAGTGGGGAGAGAGGGGGAGGGTGTGGGAGAGGAGAGAGTGGGGGTGGGGGGGAAAGGAGGGGTGGGGGGAAAGGGGGGTGGGGAGGACAGTGAGAGTGGGGGTGGGGGAGGAGATAATGAGGAGGAGGGGGTAGGGGAGGAGAGGGAGAGTGGGGGGAGGAGAGAGGCGGTGGTGGGGGGAAGAGGGACAGCGGGGGTCAGGGCAGGGTGGGGGTGGGGAAGAGTGGGGGAGGGAGTGGGGGTGGGGGAAGGGGGCAGCAAGAATGGGGATAGAGGAGGAGAGAGTGGGGAAGGAGGGTGCGGGTGGGGGGGAGATTCGGGCTGGGGAGAAGGGCAGGGTGGGGTGGGGAGGAGGGAATAGTGGGGGTGGGGAAGAACGGGGATGGGGAGGAGCGAAGATTGGGGTGGGGGAGAGTGGGGTGCTGGCTGGGAGAGTGGGGGAGGGGGAATAGGGGAATGGGGGTGGAGGCAGGGCTGGCGGGAGTGGGGGCAGGGATAGGGCAAGTGGGGGTGAGGGCAGAGGAGAGGCATGTGGGGCTGCGGTAGGGGGATGCAGTGGGTCAGTGGGGGGAGAGGATAAGGGGGATTGAGTGAGGGGGTTGAGGGTGCTACACCAATACAGGAGAGCCTTTGGGTCGAGGGCTCACTCACTCACACTCTCTTCCCCCCCCCCCCTGCCCCCCCCCCCCCCCCCCCCACCATGATGAATGGGCCAAACGGGTCCACTTGGTCCAGTAAGATGTATATCTTTACTTCAAGACATTAACTGCACGACATGGAATCCACCAAAAGAGCTTTGTGATAGAATGCAACAAAAAAGATGGCACAAAAAAGTAATGTAGCAGTTGGTGAGGGGGGAACGGGGGTGGGTGAGGGGGGAACGGGGGTGGGGGAGGAGGAAGGGGGATGGAGTGGTTGAGGGGTGGGTGTGGGGGTATGGGGGTGGGGGTAGGGGAGGGGGGATGGAGTCGGTAAGGGGGGATGGAGTGAGTGAGGGGAGGTGGGGAGGAAGATATAGATGGAGTGGGTGGAGGAGGAGGAGGGGGCATGTAGGTGGGGGAGTAGGAGGGGGGATGGGGTGGGGTAGGAGGGGGGATGGGGTGGGGGAGGAGGGGGATGGGGTGGGGCAGGAGAATGGGGGAGGAGGAGGAGAGGGGATGGGGTGGGGAGAGCAGGAGGGGGGATGGGGTGGGGAGGAAGGGGATATGGGTGAGGAGGGTATGGGGATGGTGGAGAAGGAGGGAGGATGGCATGGGTGAGAGGGGGGTGGGGATGGGGAGGAGGAGGAGGGGAGATGGAGTGGGTTCGGGGGGGTGGGGATGGGAGAGGAGGGGAGATGGAGTGGGTGAGGGGGGATGGGGTGGGGAGGAGTAATGGAGTGGGTCAATGGGGGTGGGGAGGAGGAGTGGGACTGTAGTGGGAAAGAAGGGGGGAAGTGGAGGGGGTGAGGTCCAATGATTGGCTCCGAACTCCCGCTCGATGCAGGTGGAGCAGTTGCTTCGGGCTGACAGCAACTTCCATCGCAGTCCACCATGCACTGCTGCTGATTGACGACACGGGCTGACAGCAACTTCCGTCGCTGACAGTCCACCATGCACTGCTGCTGATTGACGACACGGGCTGACAGCAACTGCCATCGCTGACAGTCCACCGCGCGTGCTGCTGATTGAGGACACGGTCTCCAGCATCGCAAAGAGGGGATTTTCAATGATATAGAGACGAAAACTTTATAGATAAGTTTCATTTCATTTCTAACAAAAAAACGACATTTATTTTAAATGAAGATCGAGATTTCCATTGCGTTTAATTTTATTTTTTAAAAACGATGGTCGGACTTGATGGTCCACTCATCCTTCCCTTCTGTCCCTTCAACCCACGGCGTCCTCGAGACCCCCTCCCGCCCGGGCCCAGCGCCCCGCACCGTTACCGCACACAAGGGGAAAGCTTCTTCACCTCCTCCTGCAGCGGCCGCTTCCACCGATGGCAGTGTCGACGAGGGCCGCTGCCACCGACAGCCTCGTCTCAACTTCAGAAAGATGGCGGCCGCTCTCCTCCTCGACAAGTACCGCGGCTTTACGGAGCTCCTGCTCCATCGCTACGGGCTCACCCGCATGGAGCGCGCAGCCAAGATCCTCAGGATGGACGCCCTTGGCGACAGGCGGCCGTCAGCCCTGCTAAACGAGATGCTCGCGCTGCTAGAGGGACACACGCCGTGCATTCTTTTGCAGCAGTTGCCAGATGACATCCGCCCGCAGCTCGCCGAGATCTCCTTCGCCAACCCCCAAGCGCTCGGCAGGCGCTCAGAAACGCTATGGACGGCGCGATGGAGGGACGTAAATACGCTGGCCGGTAGCCCTGCGACGTCCGAGTTCCTTCATCAGGGCGGGAGAGCCGTGGATGGAGTTACTGCCGCGCCCCAAAGGCCAGTGCGACCGCCCTTCACAGCTGCCGCACGTTCACCCTCTGCAGTCCCGCCCCAGCAGGCTCCGGGTCGCACAACTTACTCTTTTGTTATTGCTCCGCAAAATATAACAATCGAAGACGAGGTTTAAATAAACACACATGGCCTATCCACTTCAAGCACCCAATCCCTTTGGCTACAGCAAGACAAACAC
>NC_135971.1:40761897-40796897 GCF_053455715.1 Rhinoraja longicauda | reverse complement strand
GTGTGTCCTTGTACATCAGTCACTGAAAGTAAGCATGCAGGTACAGCAAGAGGATTTGAGTAGAGGAGCAAAGAGGTCCTTCTGCAGTTGTACAGGGCCCTGGTGAGGCCATACCTGGATATTGTGTGCAGTTTTAGTCTCCAAATTTGAGGAAGGACATTCTTGCTATTGAGAGAGAGCAGCGTAGGTTCACGAGGTTAATTCCCAGGATGGCGGGACTGTCATATGATGCAAGAATGGAACAAATGGGCTTGTATTCACAGGAATTTAGGATCAGAGCAGATCTTATAGAAACATATAAGATTATTAAGTCTAGTCAAGTCAAGTCAATTATATTTGTATAGCACATTTAAAAACAACCCACGTTGACCAAAGTGCTGCACATCTGATTAGGAAAAAAAAAAAGAAACATACAGTGGCAGGCAGCCAAGACATTGGACAAGCTAGATGCTCCCGATGTTGGGGGAGTCCAGAAACAGGGGCCACAATTTTAGAATGAGAGCTAGGCCATTTAGAACTGAGATGAGGGAAAAACTTCTTCACCCAGAGTTGTGAATTTGTGGAATTCTCTGCATCAGAAGGCAGTAGAGGCCGATTCACTGGATGCATTCAAAAGAGAGTCAGATAGGGCTCTTAGGGCTAGCGGAATCAAGGGATATGGGGAGAAGGCAGGAACGGGGGAGATTGTGGATGATCAACCATGATCACATTGAATGGCGGTGCGTACAGGCTCAAAGGGCCGAATGGTCTGCTCTTGCACTAATTTTCTATGTTTCTCTGTTATGGGGAGAAGGCAGGAGAATGGGGTGAGGGAGAGATGAATCAGCCATGAATGAATGGCGGAGTAGACTTGATGGGACAAATTGCCTAATCCTACTCCTGTCACATGATCTTATGAACTATATGTGGCGGTAGAGGTAGATGTGATAATGGAGTTTACGAGGCAGTAGATAGGCACATGGATATGCAAGGAATGGGGAGATATGGATGATATGCAGGTAGATAAGGGATGGTCTTGGCATCATGTTCATTGTGTGCTGAAGGGCCTGTCCTTGTGCTGTGCTGCTCCATGTTTTGTGTGTCGTTGCTTCACTCTCTCTGAGACTGCGTCGCTACAAACCATTGGTTTCGGTGACTTGCACCTGGCCACCTCTGGCCCAGATGTCGGTGACGGCCGTCATGACCGCCAGGCACCTGCCAAAGTCTTCGGCCGGACACCGGGTGGCGAGGGAGGAGAGTTTGCGAGCTACCTTGAGGGCCTGGCGGTATCGCTCCTGCTGCACCTTGGCCCGCTCCCTCGGCGACGCGGGCGGGAGCTGACCGCCGAGGAAGTGCTCCTGCGTCCAGCGAGCGGCGCAGAGCGAGGGCTCAAAGAGGTCGGAGCCCAGCAGCCGCCGGAGAGCCAGGACGTGCCGGCAGGGGAGCCTCATGGAGGTGCGGAAGGCACACTGGCAGCTGGCCTGGTCCGTCACCAGGGCCCGGCGCCGGCACACGGGCCAGGCCCTCTCGGCCTCCACGCTGAGAAAGGAGACCGACTCCGCTTCCTGCAGCTCCGTCCGCACCCGGCGGAAGGCGAAGTCGGTGAGCAGCGCCCGGTAGGAAGACTCCGCGGAGTTGTCCTCTGGCCCTGCGGGGGGCTCACTCTGCAACACCCGCTGGTCGCTCTCGGCCCGCACCGTGTCCACGGCCTTCAGGAGGTCCCGGGTGAAGGAGGTCACGTCGGAGAAGTCCTCGACGACCGCCGCCAACCTCTGGCTCATCACCTGCACCCGCTGGAGGGTGCTGGTGAGGTAGCTCTCGTTCTCGTGCTTGAAGCCCTCCACCCACTGGCGGCGGGACCCGTGCCACGTCTTGTGGAAGTAGTCGACGGCGCTCTCCACGTTGGAGTCCAGCAGCTGGCGGTACAGCAGGTCGTAGTCCTCAGTCGACGTCGCGTAACACATACTGTGCAGGATCTGCAGCAGCTGGCTCCTGGCGGGAAGAAAGGGAAGAGGAGACAAGGTGAGGAACCTCCCGGTGCAGCACGGTGGCGTAGCGGTAGAGTTGCTGCCTTACAGTGCCAGTCCCAGGATCCATCCTGTCTACAGGCATTGTCTGTGTGGCTTTGTACGCTCTCCCTGTGACCATGTGGGTTTCCTCCGGTTTCCTCCCAAGTTCCAAAGACGTGCAGGTTTGTACGTTAATTGGCCTCTGTAAATTGTCCCGTGTGTCGCCCAGAACTAGTGTGAACCAAAGATACTAGAGGAACAAGATGGACCACTCCATTGTAATCGTCTATACTGAAGTGTAGTGTGCAAAGGAGCGGGACGTCCGCCATTTTAGTAAGCAAAACCCGCCGTTCGTTCTGCCTCTCGCAGTGTAATCAGTGCTTTGGGGTAACAGTATGTGTGATGATACCATTAAAAAACAGAAAAGATCTCATCTATCAAGTCATAGATTTTTGTTATTTCTCTTTTTAAATGTTTCTGCAATTTTCTGCCCACTAAAATGGTGCCATGACCTTCTACGCTTTTTAACGTCGAGTGGTCTATCTTGTTCCTCTAGTATCTTTGGTGTGAATGGGTGATTAATGGTCGGCGTGGACTCAGTGGGGCAAAGGGCCCGTTTCCAATCTGTATTTCCAAAACTAAACCAAACTCTCACCACAACAGTCCCCAGCGGCTACAAGAAAAACTCAATTTCTTTCCCTACGAAAAATAAAGTGACCTCCTCAATGACTACTGAACAGTGGAGTCAAACAGCACGGAAATAGGCCACTCGGCCCAACTCGTCCTTGCTGACAAAGATGCCCCATCTAATGCTGACCAAGATGCCCCATCTAATGCTGACCAAGATGCCCCATCTAATGCTGACCAACATGCCCCATCTAATGCTGACCAAGATGCCCCATCTACAGAAAGGGGAGAGGAGGGGGCAAAAGGGGAAGGCAGGGGCAAAGGGGGGGGGGGGAGGGTGGAAAGGGGGATGGAGAGTGGGGCAGGCGTAGACTGGATTGTGCAGAGGGATGAGAGTCACAACTTTAACAAACCAACACAATCTGACAGGAGGAGTAATATTTGGGCCCCCCACCCGCCTGCTCTGCACCGGCCCCACGAGGGAATGGCGGTGCCAGTGCTTACTGTTGCCCGGCGGTCACGTGCAGCTTCTCTGCGGTCTCGTGGTCCTGGAAGATGCTCAGGGTGTGGGTGAGGCAGGCCAGCACATCGGTCACCAGCTCCCCGTCGCATGCCTTGCCGCCGATCACCACCGCCCGCGTTCCCTCCGCCGCCGGGTTCTTCTGCCTGAAGATGCGCAGAAGCTGCCGGACGGTCTCGCGCTCCTCACTCTGCAGGAACCACAGGCACGCCAGCTCGCTCTCCCCGTTGCCGTCGATGGCCAGCAGCAGGTAGGTGGGCAGCCACAGGCCTGCCCAGCTGTAGGTGGTACCCACCAGCAGCACCTCGGGGAACCTCTCGAAGGTCTGCTTCATGCGGCCGTCCTGGTAGTAGATGGCCTGCAACACGTTGACCTTGTTCACCACCACCACCACCGTGCCGTCTGCAAGCAAACGCAGACAAGAGTCAGAGAAACACAGAAAATAGGTGCAGGAGGCCATTTGGCCCTTCGAACCAGCACCGCTATTCATTGTGATCATGGCAGATCATCCACAATCAGTAACCCGTGCCTGCCTTCTCCCCATATCCCTTGATACCACTAGCGCCTAGAGCTCTATCTAACTCTCTTTTAAATTCATCCACTGAATTGGCCTCCACTGCCCTCTGTGGCAGAGAATTCCACAAATTCACAACTCTCTGGGTGAAAAAGTGTCTTCTCACCTCAGTTTTAAATGGCCTCCCCTTTATTCTTAGACTGTGTCCCCTGGTTCTGGACTCCCCCAACATTGGGAACATTTTTCCTGCATCTAGCTTGTCCAGTCCTTTTATAATCTTATACGTCTCTTTAAGATCCCCTCTCATCCTTCTAAACTCCAGTGAAAACATCCCCAGTCTTTCCAGTCTTTCCTCATATGACAAGAACAGGCAGAACAAGGGACTGACCCGCTCTCACCCTGGCCACAAACTCTGAAGTAGAAACATAGAAAATAGGCGCAGGAGTAGGCCATTCAGCTCTTCGAGCCAGTACCGCCATTCAATATGATCATGGCTGATCATCTAGAATCAGTACCCTGTTCTGGCTTTCTCCCCATATCCCTTGATTCCATCAGCACTAAGACCTACAGTGCATTCAGAAAGTATTCAGACCCCTTCACCTTTTCCACATTTTGCTACATTACAGCCTTATTTTAAAATTGATTAAATTCTTTTTTTTTAAATCGTCAATCTACACTCAATACCCCAGAATGAAGAAACGAAAACAGGTGTCTAGAAATTTTTGCAAAGTAATTAAATAGACATAGCTGAAATATCACATTTACATAAGTATTCAGACCTTTGCTATGACGCTCAAAATTGATCTTAGGTTTATCCTGTTTCCATTGATTATCCTTGAGATGTTTCTACAACTTGATTGGACTCCACCAGTGGTAAATTAAATTGATTGTACATGATTTGGAAAGGCACACACATATCTATATAAGGTCCCACAGTTGACAGTGCATGTCACAGCAAAAACCAAGCCATGAAGACGAAGGAATTGTCCGTAGACCTCCAAGACAGGATTGTGTCGAGACACAGATCTGGGGAAGGGTATAAAACACTTTCTGCAGCATTGCAGGTCCCAAAGAGCACAGTGGCCTCCATCATTCCTAAATGGAAAAACTTTGGAACCACCAGGATTCTTCATAGAGCTGGCCACTCGGCCAAACTGAACAATCAGGGGAGAAGGGCCTTGGTCAGGGAGGTGACCAAGAACCCGATGATCACTCTGACAGAGCTCCAGAGTTCCTCTGTGAAGATGGGAGAACCTTCCAGAAGGCCAACTTTCCTGCAGCACTCCACCAGTCAGGCCTTTATGGTAGAATGGCTAGACGGAAGCCACTCCTCAGTAAAAGGCACATGGTGGCCTGCTTGGAGTTTGCCTAAAGGCACCTAAAGGACTCTCTGACCATGAGAAATAAGATTCTCTTGTCTGATGAAACCAAGATTGAACTCTTTGGCCTGAATGCCAAATGTCACGTTTGGGGGAAGCCAGGCACTGCTCATCACCTGGCCAATACCATACCTAAGGTGAAGCATGGTTGTGACAGCATCATGCTGTGGGGATGTTTTTCAGCGGCAGGAACTGGGACACTAGTCAGGATCAAGGGAAAAATGAACAGAGCAAAGTAAAGAGAGATCCTTGATGAAAACCTGCTCCAGAGCGTTCTGGACCTCAGACTGGGGAGGAGGTTCACCTTCCAACAGGACAATGACCCCAAGCACACAGCCAAGACAACGCAGGAGTGGCTTCATGACAAGTCTGTGAATGTCCTTGAGTGGCCCAGCCAGAACCCGGACATCTCTGGAGGGACCTGAAAATAGCTGTGCATCGACACTCCCCATCCAACCTGACAGAGCTTGAGAGAAGAATGGGAGAAATTACCCAAATACAGGTGTGCCAAGCTTGTAGCGTCATACCCAAGAAGACTTGAGGCTGTAATTACTGCCAAAGATGCCTCAACAAAGTACTGAGTAAAGGGTCTGAATACATATGTAAATGTGATATGTTATTTCTTTTTAATTACTTTGCAAAATTTTCTAAACACTTGTTTTCACTTTTTTATTATGGGGTATTGTATGTAGATTGATGATAAAAAAATAATGTAATCCATTTTAAAATAAGGCTGTAACATAACAAAATGTGGAAAAAGTGAAGGGGTCTGGATTGGAGAATAGCAAATGTTATCCCACTTTTTAAGAAAGGAGGGAGAGAGAAAACGGGTAATTATAGACCAGTTAGTCTGACATCAGTGGTGGGGAAAATGCTGGAGTCAATTATAAAAGACGAAATTGCTGAGCATTTGGATAGCAGTAACGGGATCGTTCCGAGTCAGCATGGATTTACGAAGGGGAAATCATGCTTGACAAATCTACTGGAATTTTTTGAGGATGTAACTAGGAAAATTGACAAGGGAGAGTCAGTGGATGTGGTGTACCTCGACTTTCAGAAAGCCTTCGACAAGGTCCCACATAGGAGATTAGTGGGCAAAATTAGGGCACATGGTATTGGGGGTAGGGTACTGACATGGATAGAAAATTGGTTAACAGACAGAAAGCAAAGAGTGGGGATAAATGGGTCCCTTTCGGAATGGCAGGCAGTGACCAGTGGGGTACCGCAAGGTTCGGTGCTGGGACCCCAGCTATTTACGATATACATTAATGACTTAGACGAAGGGATTAAAAGTACCATTAGCAAATTTGCAGATGATACTAAGTTGGGGGGTAGTGTGAATTGTGAGGAAGATGCAATAAGGCTGCAGGGTGACCTGGACAGGTTGTGTGAGTGGGCGGATACATGGCAGATGCAGTTTAATGTAGATAAGTGTGAGGTTATTCACTTTGGAAGTAAGAATAGAAAGGCAGATTATTATCTGAATGGTGTCAAGTTAGGAGGAGGGGGAGTTCAACGAGATCTGGGTGTCCTAGTGCATCAGTCAATGAAAGGAAGCATGCAGGTTCAGCAGGCAGTGAAGAAAGCCAATGGAATGTTGGCCTTCGTAACAAGAGGAGTTGAGTATAGGAGCAAAGAGGTCCTTCTACAGTTGTACCGGGCCCTGGTGAGACCGCACCTGGAGTACTGTGTGCAGTTTTGGTCTCCAAATTTGAGGAAGGATATTCTTGCTATGGAGGGCGTGCAGCGTAGGTTCACTAGATTAATTCCCGGAATGGCGGGACTGTCGTATGTTGAAAGGCTGGAGCGATTGGGCTTGTATACACTGGAATTTAGAAGGATGAGGGGGGATCTTATTGAAACATATAAGATAATTAGGGGATTGGACACATTAGAGGCAGATAACATGTTCCCAATGTTGGGGGAGTCCAGAACAAGGGGCCACAGTTTGAGAATAAGGGGTAGGCCATTTAGAACGGAGATGAGGAAGAACTTTTTCAGTCAGAGGGTGGTGAAGGTGTGGAATTCTCTGCCTCAGAAGGCAGTGGAGGCCAGTTCGTTGGATGCTTTCAAGAGAGAGCTGGATAGAGCTCTTAAGGATAGCGGAGTGAGGGGGTATGGGGAGAAGGCAGGAACGGGGTACTGATTGATAGTGATCAGCCATGATCGCATTGAATGGCGGTGCTGGCTCGAAGGGCTGAATGGCCTACTCCTGCACCTATTGTCTATTGTCTATTGTCTATTGTCTGAATACTTTCTGAATGCACTGTATATCTAACTCTCTCATGAAGCCCTCCTCTCTGGGCACATCCAGACACAAAAACAGCCTCTTCCCACGAGTGGTAGCTCTAGTTAACAACCACTCTACACCACTACATTCTGGTCTGTAAGCCAAACAATTATGAACTCTCCAAGTGCATTTTAGATATTTACACGTGCAATATTTAGCAAAGCTGCCACTTATTACTCTTGCACTTTTTTTTACATTGTTTAATTATAATATTTTTTTAATTGTCTGCTGTCTTGTGTTTTTATCACGTGTAGTAAAGCACCAAATCAAATTCCTTGTTTGTGTACAAACTAGGCCGATAAATTGAGTCTGATTCTGAAATGGATTCTGAACAAAGCACTGGTAACGCACAGTGGCAGTGGTGAGGTACGTTTGCCTTCATCGGTCGGTGTACTGAGTACAAGAGACAGATAGTCAAGATGCAGCTCTATCAAACTCTGGAGAAACAAGAATCTGCAGATGCTGGTTCATGACAAAAGACAAAGTGCGAGAGTAACTCAACAGGTCAGGCAACATCTCTGGAGTTTCCCCTCGCCCCAGACTCTCGGTCTGAGTAAGAGTCTTGACCTGAAATGTCTCCTATTCTTTTTCTCCAGAGATGCTGCCTGACCCGCTGAGTTACTGCAGCATTTTGTGTCCATCTCCAGTGTAAACCAGCATCTGCAGTTCTTTCCCACATGTCTGGAAAACATGGATACGTGATATTTCAGGTCGGGACCCTTCTTCAACTAATTGTGGCGGGTCGGGGGGGGGGGGGGGGGGGTGGGGGGAAAGAAGAAAGCTGGAAGAGAGGTGGGGACAGGACAAAGCCTTGCAAGTGACAGGTGAAGGAAGGAACTGCAGATGCAGTCTGGGTGGGGTGGGTGGGGTTGCAGGAGGGAAGAGTCAACTAAAGAGAGCGTGGCACAATCTAAGAGCGATCCAATGAGAAAGTATTGGGGACACAGCGGTAGAGTTGCTGCCTTACAGCGCTACAGACCCGGGTTCCAACCTGACTGTGGGTGCGGTCTGTATGGAGTTTGTACGTTCATGGGTTTTCTCCGGGTGCTCCGGTTTCCTCCCACACTCCAAAGACGCAGTATTGTAGGTTACTTGGTTTCAGTAAGTTGTAATAAGAAATTGCCGCTTGTGTGTGTAAGTTAGCGTACAGGATCATCGTTGGTCAGCACCAACTCGGCGGGCCGAACGGCCAGATAAATGTGAGGTTATCCACTTTGGCGGCAAGAACAGGAAAGCAGAGTATTACCTGAATGGTGAACGATTAGGAGAAGGGGAGATGCAACGTGACCTGGGTGCCATGGTGCACCAGTCATTGAAAGCAAGCGTGCAGGTGCAGCAGGCAGTGAAGAAAGCGAACGGTATGTTGGCGTTCATAGCAAGAGGATTTGAGTTTAGGAGCAGGGAGGTTCTACTGCAGTTGTACAGGGCCTTGGTGAGACCGCACCTGGAGTATTGTGTGCAATTTTGGGCTCCTAATCTGAGGAAAGACGTTCTTGCCTTAGAGGGAGTACAGAGAAGGTTCACTAGATTGATCCCTGGGATGGCGGGACTTTCATATGAAGAAAGACTGGATAGACTAGGCTTGTACTCGCTGGAATTTAGAAGACTGAGGGGGGATCTTATAGAAACATATAAAATTCTTAAGGGGTTGGAGAGGCTAGATGCGGGAAGATTGTTCCCGATGTTGGGGGAGTCCAGTACCAGGGGTCACAGCTTAAGGATAAGGGGGAAATCTTTTAGGACCGAGATGAGAAAACATTTCTTCACACAGAGAGTGGTGAGTCTGTGGAATTCCCTGCCACAGAAGGTAGTTGAGGCCAGTTCATTGGCTATATTTAAGAGGGAGTTAGATTTGGCCCTTTTTGCTAAAGGGATCAGGGGGTATGGAGAGAAGGCTTACTGAGCTGGATGATCAGCCATGATCATATTGAATGGCGGTGCAGGCTCAAAGGACCGAATGGCCTACTCCTGCACGTATTTTCTATGTTTCTATGTTTCCGTGCTGTATCTCTGAAGTGCAAAAGTCATTGTCTATCCCAGGGGAGTGGAGGGAGTGATCTAGTGACAAGACAGTGCACTATCATGAGATGGGGGAAGGAGGATCCACACCCAATCCTCATCCATTTATCTGGAGTATTGGGAGCAGTTTTGGCCCCATGTCTAAGGATGTGCTGGCGGTGGAAAGGGTCCAGAGGAGGTTTACCAGAATGAAACCAGGAATGTCAGGGTTAACATCTGATGAGTGTTTGACGGCACTGGGCCTGTACTCGCTGGATTTTAGAAGGATCAGGAGGGGCCTCGTTGAAACTTACCAGATAGTGAAATGCCAGGGTAGAGTGCATGTGGAAAGGATCTTTCCACTCGTGGGAGAGTCTAGGAATCATGGCTGATCTATCTTTCCCTCTCAACCCCATTCTCCTGCCCTCCCCATACCCTATGCTGCCTTACTAGATAAGACTTTTCTTTGCCTTCCATCACAGTGAGGGTGTGCCTGGAGCAATCTCTGTGATGGCTGTTTGTGTTAAAATTGTAATTGTGTGTCTTGTGTTCTTTATTGTCTACTGCCGGTCCCTGATGTGAGAGGACGCTGGCGCTATTTGTTCGCCGCTTCTCCGTCAGGACAGTTCGTCTGTTTGTTTTTATGTCATGACTGTTTTTGTAAAGCGTCTTTGAGCACTTGGAAAAGCGCTATATAAAATAAATGTTTATTATTATTATTATTACTAATCAAGAACCTGTCAATCTCTGCTTTATAAATAGCCACAGACTTGGCCTCCACAGCCATCTGTGGCAATGATTTCCACAGATCCATCACCGTCTGACTAAAGAAATTCCTTCTCATCTCCTTTCTAAAGGAACATCCTTTTATTGTGAGGCTGTGCCCTCTGGTCCATCACTCTCCCACTAGTGGAAACATCCTCGCCACATCCACTTTATCCAGGCCTTTCACTATTCGGTAAGTTTCAGTGAGGTCCCCCCTCATCCTTCTAAACTCCAGCGAGTACAGGCCCAGAGCCATCAAACGCTCATCATACGTTAACCCAATAAAGGGGTGATCCGCATTATTCCGGAATGAAGGAAGGATGCAGGATAGCCCAGGACAAGAGAGGGAGAGGTGCAAACCTGGAGCAGCCGGTTAGGCCTGGGACAAGTGAGGAGACCTTCACCCACCTTGATTCTTGATCAGTACGGGTGTCAGAGGTTATGGGGAGAAGGCAGGAGAATGGGGTTAGGGGAGAGATACATCAGCCATGATTGAATGACAGAGTAGACCTGATGGGCCGAATGGCCTAATTCTACTCCTATTCCTTATGACCTTACCCTTGATGGCTGCCAGTGTGGGCACCATCATCTCCAAGTCGGTTTTGTTGGCCTTGAACTCGTCCCATTTCTCCTTGCGTGTGGGGCTACGGGCATCCTCATCAGCGAGCACCTTGCCGGCAACCTCCCCCAGCTGCACCTGGACACCCGCTCCATTACTCCGCAGCGAGACGATGGAAGTGGGGTCCACGCGCAGCGCTGTAACAAAGCGCCTTTGGTGCCGGAGCCTCTCCTCCTCTTCCTGTGGGGTACAAGCAAGGTCCTAGGGTCAGTTCATCCGGTTTGGAGGTCAATTGTCCTCTGTAAATTGCCCCGAGCGTGTCGGGAGTGGATGAGAAAGTAGGACAACATAGAACCAGTGCACACAGGTGGTCGATGATCAGCGTGGACTAGGTAGGCCTATGTTTCCATGCTGTATCTGTAAACTAAACTCAGATCCCATATTAGAACACAGACCAGCACAGGAATGGGCCCTCCAGCCTACATTATCTGTGCCAAACATGATGCCAAGTTGAACTGATCTCATCTCCCTGTACATGATCCATATCGCTCTATTCCCTGAACTTCCATGTGCCTTTCTCAAAGCCTCTTAAACACCACTATCATATCTGCATCCACCACCATCTCTGGCAGTGCATTCCCAACCCCCACCCCTCTCTGTGTAAAAATCTTGCCTCGCACATTAAACCTCCCCCTCTCACCATATCACTCTGCCCTCTAGTGCTGGACATTTCCACCCTGGGGACAAGCCTCTGATTGCCCACCTTATGTATGCCTCTCAAAACTTTATATACTTCCATCGAGTCTTCCCTCAACCTCTGACGTTCCAGAGAAAATAACCCAAGGTTATCCAACCTCCCCCTGTAGCTGAAACCCTCTAATCCAGGCGGCATTCTGGTAAACCTCCTCTGCACCCTTTCCAAAGCCTCCACACCTTTCCTGTAATGGGGCGACTAGAACTGCACGTAATACTTCAAATGCAGTCGAACTAAAGCCCGATAGAACTGCATCATGACTTGCTGACTCTTATGTTCAATGCCCCTAGCACAGAAGACAAGCATACCACACGTTTCACCCATACTAGTTAACATATGATGATCGTTTGTCAGCACTGGGCCTGTACTCGCTAGTGTTTAGAAGAATGAGGGGGGACCTCATTGAAACGTACTGAATAGTGAAACGTTTGGATAGAGTGGATGTGGAGAGGACGTTTCCACTAGTGGGAGAGTGTCGGACTAGAGGCCGTAGTCCCAGAATTAAAGGACGTTCCTTTGGGAAGGAGAGGAGGAGTTTCTTGAGTCAGAGGGTGATGAATCAGTAGAATTCTTTGCCACAGAAGGCTGTGGAGGCCAAGTCAATGGATATACTTTTACGGCAGAGATAGATGAATTCTTGATTAGTATGGGTGTCAGGGGTTATGGGGAGAAGGCAGGAGAATGGGGTTAGGAGGGAGAGATAGATCAGCCATGACTGAATGGCGGAATAGACGATGGGCTGAATGGCCTAATTCTGCTCCTGTCATTTATGAGGCCTTCTTCCCCACCCCATCTACTTGTGCTGCCTCCTTCAGTGAGCTATGAACTTGAACTCCAAGATCCCTCTGCACATCAATGCTGTTAATGGCCATGCCATTAAACGTATACTCTCTCCTTGCATTTAACCTGTCAAAGTGCATCACCTCAACTTGCTCGGGTTAAACTCCATCTGCCATTTCTCCGCCACTTTCTGCAGCTGGCTATGCTCTGCTATCTTCTGACAGCATTTCATGCTGTCTGCAACTCCTAATTTTGGCGTCATTAGCAAACTTAGTCACCAACCCATCTACACTTCAGATATATATATATAATACAAAATCTCTCTAACTCTGGCCCCAGCCCATTCCTGAATTTTAATCCCTGTCCAATTGACTTTGCCTTTAGCAGCTATTTGGAACTTTCTCCCTCTATCTGTCTCTGCACCTCCACAACTACCATGGGGAAAAACAATCGGACCATATTCCCCATCTAGTTTAGTCTAGTTTCTTGTCACGTGTACCAAAAAGCTTTTTTGTTACATGCTACCAGTCCATGGAACGACTATCCATGATTACAATCAAGCCGTCCACAGTCGAAATGTGTTGGAAGGAACTGCAGATGCTGGTTTAAACCGAAGATAGATACAAAAAGCTGCTGTAACTCAGTGGGTCAGGAAGCATCAATCTGAAGATGGGTCTCGAACTGAAATTTCACCTATTCCTTTTCTGGTCTGAAGAGGGGTCTTGACCCGAAACGTCACCTATTCCTTTTCTGGTCTGAAGAAGGGTCTTGACCCGAAACGTCACCTATTCCTTTTCTCCAGAGATGCTGTCTGACCTACTAAGTTCCTCCGGATTTTTGTGTCTAAGCCGTCCACAGTCCACAGACACAGGATAAAGGGAATAATGTTTAGCATCAGATAAAGTCCAGTAAAGTCCAATTAAAGATAGTCCGAGAGTCTCCATTCTATGCCTCTCATGAACAGATATACTTCTCTCAGATCACCCTCAGACACTCTTGCCTCCTTAAACCCCATTATAAGACATTCCTTGAAACCCACTAACTCCACGCAAGTTATAGGTCATCTCCAGAATCCCTGCTAAGGCAGTTCACATCAATTACTTTGATAATGTCCCTGAAAGCTGGAGATATTTTTAGTGCGTTTGAACTACGTAAATAAAACTTGTTACTGTGAGGGAAATGACTAGTGATATCGAGTGTATCAGTCTGACTCTGTTAAACAATGCCAAAGTTGTCAGAGTTCAGAGGCTGGATTGATATCCCAGTGGGGGAGTGTGATATCATCCCATAGAATCACACCGGCTCTTCCACCTACATTGTCGGCAATGACCATCAAGCACCCATCTTGTTCTGTTCTATGTGTCGGGGCAGCACGGTGGTGCAGCGGAAGAGTTGCTGTGTTACAGCACCAGAGACCCGGGTTTGATCCTGACTACGGGCGCTGTCTGTACGGAGATTGTACGTTCTCCCCATGGGTTTTCTTCGGGAGCTGCGGTTTCCTCTCACACTCTAAAGATGTACAGGTTTATAGGCTAATTGGCTTGCTAAAATTGAAAGTTGTCCCTGATGTGTGTAGGATAGCGTTAATGTGCAGGGATTGCTGGTCAGCCTGGACTCAGTGGGCTGAAGGGCCTGTTTACACGCTGTATGTCTAAACTAAACAGCAGATTCTAGTTTACGCCAATTCTAGACACAAAAAGCTGGAGCAACTCAGCGGTTCAGACAACATCTCTGGAGAAAAGAAAAAGGTGACATTTCGGGTCGAGACCCTTCTTCAGACCAGCCAGGAAGGACCTGAAACGTCACCTATTCCTTTTCTCCAGAGATGATGCTTGACCCGCTGAGTTACTCCAGCTTGTTGTGTCTATCTTTGTTGCTATGTTATCTTGAGCCAATTCTGCACAAATCCCACTTTATTGCAGCCTACAGCTTTAAGTCCCACCGATATGTGTTGGTGCCACAGGTAATATTCTCTCACGGGCAAAGACACGGGCAGAGAGACGGAGTTCTTATAAGCTCGTTGTAAATAATTACGTGGACATATTCTGGATGGCATTTTGGCACAGCTGTAGTGTTGCTGCCTTACAGCGCCGGAGACCCAAGTTGGATTCCGACCATGAGTGCTGTCTGTGTGGAGTTTTTACGTTCTCCCCGTGACCTGCGTGGGTTTTCTCCGAGCTCTTCAGTTTCCTACCACACTCTAAAGATTACAGGTATGGAGGTTCATTGGCTTGGTGCATGTGTAAATTGTCCCTAGTGTGTGTAGGATAGTGTTAATGTGGGGGATCGCTGGTGGGCGCGGACTCGGTGGGCCGAAGGGCCTGTTTCTGTGCTGTATTGTTGAACTAAGATATTCAACAGCCTAGGATCCAAGGCTGGAACCGAGCGTGTCCAGAACTATTCTAATGCTTTCTGAAAATGTGGAGAGGTGGGACAACAGACACACGCACCCCCCCCCCCACACACACAGACACCCCCCCACCCCACACACACACACACACTGACCCGACAATCTGAAGCAGTGGCAGATCCAACAACTCCACCTGGCTGGTGTGTGTGTTCTGCTTTTACCTGCGGCACTGTGTGGTTATGCGATTCATTCATCTCTTTCACCACAAACTTGTTTCCATCCGCAGAAAGACGGACTTTAATGACACAGGGACACTTCATCTTGTTGCTTCTGAAAAAGACAGTGGGAGGCAGTGTGTAAGCCAACTGGGTGAACACCAGCAATCGATAAACACAAAATGCTGGAGTAACTCAGCAGGTCGTGCATCATCTCCGGAGAAAAGGAACAGGTGACGCTTCGGATCGAGACCCTTCTTCAGTTTTGTTTAGTTCAGTTTATTGTCACTTGTACCGAGGTACAGTGAAAAGCTTTGTTGCATGCTAACCAGTCAGTGGGAAGACAATACATGATTACAATCGAGCCATTTACAGTGTATAGATACACGATAAGGGAATAACATTTAGTGCAAGGTAAAGTCCAAACAAAGATAGTCCGAGGGTCACCAATGAGGAAGATCACAGTTCAGGACTGCTCTCTCGTTGTGGTAGGATGATTCAGACCAGCAGTGTTTGGCGATCTTTTACAATCATGGCAGAATCCAACAGAAATATTCCATTGACATTGGCCATGTAGCAGTGTGAGTGGGAAGACAAGATGGTGTGCTGAATGACTGCCCTTTGACTGATAATAAACTCTTTCACAAACTGGGGGGACTTGAAGCAACAGCTGCAACAAAATGTGATTAATGCAGGATTGGTGTAAGATAACATAGTGCATAACAAAAGGAGATGGACACAAAATGCTGGAGTAACTCAGCGGGTCAGGCAGCATCTCTGGAGAAAAGGAATAGGTGACATTTCTGGTTGGGACCCTTTATCAGACTGAGAGTCAGAGGAGAGGGAACTAGGGGGATGAAGGGTTACAAAGAACAAATGAATGAAAGATATGAAAGAACAAATCAAAGCCAGCAACAATGATAAAGAAAAGGTGGAGCCCACAATAGTCCATTGTTGGCAGTGGAGAAGGTGATAAGAAGTTGATACAAACAGTGAATGCATAAATCTTTTATCCAGGAGAGGGGAATCAAGATCCAGAGGACAGTTTAACATGAGAGGGGAAAGATTTAAAAAGAATGTAAGGGGTAACCTTTTCTGCACAGTGTGGTGGTAAATGGAACTAGCTTCCAGATGAGGTAGTTGAGGCAGGTACTCTAGCATTTAAAAGACGTTTGGAAAGGTACATGGATAGGAAAGGTTCTGAGGGCAGGTAGGACTGGTGTACATGGGTCACCTCGATGAGCATGGGCAAGTTGGACCGAAGGGCCTATTTCTGTGTGGGATGACTCTACCACTTTATACAATCCCAGCGAGTAGGAATGGGAAAATGTGTGGTGGGGGAGAGAGAAGGAGAGAGAGAGGTAGAGGTAGAGAGAGGCGTGGAGACGCACACACACACAAAGATGAATAAAGAGTACAAAAGAGAGAACAAAATGAAGAGAGGAGGAGAGAGACAGAGAAAAAATAGAGAGACAGGGGCAGCAGTAGAGCTGCTGCCTCACAGCGCCGGAGACTCAGGTTCGATCCTGACTACAGGTGCTGTCTGTGTGGAGATTGTACGTTCTCCCTGTGACCACGTGGGTTTTTTCCAAGTGGTTTCCTTCCACATTCTAAAGACGTGCAGGTTTGTGGGTTAATTTGCTTTTGTAAATTGCCCCTCGTGTGTAGAGAGTGGATGAGAAAGTGGGATAACATAGAACTAATGTGAATGGATGATTGGTGGGCGGTGTGGACTCGATGGGCCGAAAGGCCTGTTTCCATGATGTAACTCTAAACAAAACTAACTACCCGGCTAAACATATTATTAAATTTTAAAGGATAAAAACATCTTTAAATAAGAAGGTAGGAAACAGGAGCAGGTGTCGACCATGTTCCATGTTCTCCCACTTTGACATCCACTCCCGACACACTCGGGATGATTTACAGAGGGCCAATTAACCAAGAAACCTGCACGTGTTTTGGATATGGGAGGAAACTGAAGCCCACAGAAGAAACACAGCTGGTCACAGAGAGGACGTGCAAACTCCACACACGGAGAGCACCCGTGGTCAGGATGGAACCGGGATCCCCGGCGTTGTGAGGCAGCAGCTCTACCAACTGTGCCGCTGTGTCGCCCCTGCAAGTATTTCCTCACCTCTGGATTGTCCTTTTGCCGGATCCTTTGGTCTTGAATAACTTGCCGCCGTGAATGCACGCGTAGTCGATCTCGGCAAAGTTCAGCGCGTCGTTCATCGGGCGCTTGGGTGCCCGACGCCGCTGTGCCTTGATGGTCCGTGAGTGCCTGGTCCACATCTGCACGGAGCTGTCCCTCTGGTAGCGCCGGTACTCCCGGTGCAGCTCGCTGTAGCTCGAGAACTCGGCGCCCACTCGGAAACCCACCACCTGGGACATGGCTGCACGTGCGTCAGATGGAGTTGGCAGACTGATCCCACCTGGAGAGCGGGCACTGAGAATAGACCACAGGCAGCAGCTGCAGGTCAGCCAAGGTAGAACGCATCACAACAGCTCATATATAGAGTTCAAGAACAGCACGGTGGTCCAACTGTAGAGTCACCGCCTCACAGCGCCAGAGACCCAGGATCCATCCTTTGCTCAGATGCTGTCTTTACAGTTTACTTTAGACTTCAGAGAAGAAACAGGCCCTTCAGCCCACTGAGTCCGCACCAACCAGCGATCACCCCGTATACTAGCACTATACTGCATGATAGGACAATTTACAATTTTACACAAGCTAATTAACCTGCACGTCTTTGAAGTGTGGGAGAAACACAAGATCTCAGCAATGCAATTCTCAGCATTGGGAGGAAAATCACGGGATTGTGGGTCGGGGTTGGGGGCAATCCTTGATTCAGGTAGGCTGCAAGTTCCTGGGATTGGGATAATCGCCCGTGTGTGGGTGGGGGGTAATTCTCTGGGTTGGAGTAGGGGCATCTTGCAATGCTCAGCATTGGGATTGGGATAGCATTGGGATAAATCAATCCCTGATTTACATAGAATGCTCATTACTGGGAATGAGATCAAAATTGCCCGTGTGTGGGTGGGGGATAATTCCCTGGGTTTAGGGGAGGTGCATCTTGCGATATTCCACATTGAGATTGGGAACAATCCCTAATTTAGAAAGGATGGATATTTCTGGCATTGCAATAATAGCCCGTGTGCAGGTGGGATAATTCCCTGGGTTGGGGGGAGGGGCATCCTGCAATGCTCAGCATTGGGAGGGATATCTGCGGGATGGAAGATCGTAATAAATCCCTGATTTCAGCAGATGAAAATTCCTGGGATTGGGATAATAATCGCCCTTGTGCAGGTATGGTGGTAATACGCGAGTTCGGTATCTCAACTGCGCATGCCCAGGTCATAGGTCACTCGTGCTAAACATTCTCGCCGGCTGAGCTGCTGCGCGTATACAGACCTGCTTTTCATCCGTATTTTCCAGTTTTGCTTCTTCGAGGTAACAAAATGCTGCTTTCAAAACTATTAACTAGGCGTATTTACGGTTAATTTGTACAAAACTACGTTGATTTTGTTGGTTTTATTGCTTTGTGCTTCGGTGAGTGAGCAAAGCCATGCCAATTTTTGTTTGCATTGTAACTTGTACCGGTATGTAATGGGCATGCTTACAGGACCCTATTTGACTTAACATATGATTGACTTTATTATATATTTTGTTTTATATGTTACTGGGCAAAGCCATGCACATTTGTGCAACTTTGGGCTGTGGGAGTACCACGTATCACCTGAATAAGTGGATGCAGAATGTGTGTGACAGCCACAACTGTCAATTTGCAAAGGGAAACTGTTTCTGCCCACCTCCCTTCAAACACTAGGAAAAAAAACTACAGTTGCTAGTTTAAATCAAAGGTAGACACAAAATGCTGGAGTAACTCAGCGGGTCAAGTAGCACCTCAGGAGAGAAGGAATGGGTAATGTTTCGGGTAAAGACCCTTTTTCAGAAGTCTGAAGCGAGATACCTAACTCGCTTATTTTCCAGACTTCTGAAGAAGGGTCTCGACACAAAACGTCACCCATTCTTTCTCTCCCTAGATGCTGCCTGACCCGCTGAGTTACTCCAGCATTTTGTGTCTACCTTCGATTTAAACCAGCATCTGCAGTTTATTTTCCTCGAGTTTGAAGGCAGGTGGGCAGAAACAGTTTCCTGTTGCAAATTGACAGTTGTGGCTGTCACACACATTCTGCATCCACTTATTCAGGTGATACGTGCTACTCCCACAGTCCAAAGTTGCGCAAATGCGCATGGCTTTGCCAGTAACATATAAAACAAAATAAATAACAAGGTCAATCATATGTTAATTCGAATAGGGTCCTGTAAGCATGTCCATTACATACTGGTACAAGTTACAATGTAAAAGAAATTGTCATGATGTCGCTCACTCACCGAAGCATAAAGCAATAAAACCAACAAAATCATCATAGTTTTGTACAAATTAACCATATATACACCTAGTTAAGTTTTGAAAGCAGTATTTTCTTACCTGGAAGAAGCAAACCTGGAAAATACCGATGAAACGCAGGTCTGTATACACACAGCAGCTCGGCCAGCGAGAATGTTTAGCACGAATGACCTATGACCTGGGCATGTGCAGTCAAGATACCGAACTGGCTTATTCTCCAGGTTTGCACTGGGAGCATCCTGCAAGGACCCGCATTCAGAGGGAAATCCCCGGGATGGGAGATCTGGGGGGGAGGGAGGGGCAATCCCTGATTTAGATAGGATGGAAATTCGTGGTTTTGGAATAATAACCACCCATGTGCGGTTGGTGGGATAATTCCCTGGGTTTGGGGAAGGGGGCATCTTGCAATGTTCAACATCGGGATAGGGGGTCGGGATCAATCCCTGATTTAGATAGGATACAAATTCATGGGATTGGGATGTAAATGCCCGTGTATGTGTGGGGGGATAATTCCCTGGGTTTGGGGTCGGGGGCGTCGTGCAATGCTCAGTATTGGGATGGAAATCCGCGGGATAGTAGATTGGGATCAATCCCTGAATGAGGTTGATGCAAATCCCTGTGATTGGGATGAAACTGCCCGTGTGGGGGGGGGGGGGGGGGTTAATGAATGGGGACGGGGGGGGGGGGGGGCAGCTGCAGCTGCAGCTCCAGCTCCAGCCCGGTGGTCGCGGTGGAGGATTGGGACGATCCCGGATCCCTGGGCCCAGGGATGGGGTTTCCCGCGTATTTGGCGGCGTCTGACGCGCAGCCGCGGCCCCGGCGCTTTGTGGCGGCTCCGCTCCGGGCCCGGCCCGAGGTTGGCGCATGCGCTGCCGGCACACGGGCACCGCTCTCAGAGCCCCCGGGTCACCTACCGGTCAACACTGAGCGGCCCCGCCCCCCCCCGCTCTCTCTCTGCGTCACTCTCCGCCCCCACCCCTCGACATCCGTGTCCGGGCCGCCGGGTCTCCACTCTGCGGCCGCTCCACATGCGCACTGCCGCCGCCCGCACGTCCCCAGCCGCCCTGCACATGCGCACTGCCGCCGCCCGCGCGTCCCCAGCCGCCATGCACATGCGCACTGCCGCCGCCCGCACGTCCCCTGCCGCCCTGCACATGCGCACTGCCGCCGCCCGCATATTCCCGGCCGCCCTGCACATGCGCACTGCCGCGGCAACTGGTCGGCGCCGGGCACTTTCTCGCTCCCTTTGCATTGTGGGAGATCTAGCCGCCATTGCTGTCCTGTCGCCGCCCCGCCGTGACCGCTGAAACCCGACGCCGAATCACTCCCAGGATAGACACCAAACCCTGGAGGAACTCAGCGGGGCCGGCGGCATCTCTGGATAGAAGGAATTGGGTGACGTTTCGGGTCGAGGCCCTTTTTCAAACTCCCTCTCGTTTTATTGTTTTTAGTTTCGTTTAAAGATACAGCGCGGAAACAGGCCCTTCGGCCCACCGAATCCATGCCGACCACCGATCACCCGTACACCAGTTCTGTTCTGCACACTCGGGACGTGAGTCAAGAGTGTTTTATTCTCTAATGAACCAATTAGAACAATGAAATTCTTACTTGCAGCAGCACAACACAATATGTAAACATAGTACTCTGTAAACAATGTTATAAACAGAAGGAAAAGATTACGTTTTGGGTTGGGTCTGAGAAAGGGCCCTGCACGTCTTTGGAATGTGGAAGGAAAGAAGAGCACCCGGAGAAAACCCATGCGATCAAAGGGAGAACGAGCAAACTCCATACAGAGAGCACCCATATTCAGGATCGATTCCATGTCCCCGGCACTTTTAGGCAGCAACTTTACGGCCACTGTGCTGCCCCGTAGTATTGAACTGAATTAAAACATAGCTGTAAAGGGGGACATAGCGTGACTTAGATATTTAAGACTGAAAATGAATAGTTTATTATTTTTAGTAACCAAAGTTACCAACATTTAATTTTTTTAAAATCAAGATATAGTGGCACTGCTGGTAGAGTTGCTGCCTCACACCCAGAGATCTGTGTGCGATCCTGGAGAAGTGTCTCGACCCGAAACGTCACCCCTTCCTTCTCTCCTAGATGCTGCCTGACCCGCTGAGCTACTCCAGCATTTTGTGATACCTGTCCTTGGGCACTGTCTGTGTTGAATTTGCACATTCTCCCTGCAAGTGTGTAGGCTTCCTGCCACATCCCATAGACAAATTGGGTTTGTAGGTTAATTTGTCTCTAAAATTGCCCCAAATGTGTAGGGAGTAGGTGAGGAAAGTGGGATAACAGAACTAGTGTGAATGGGCAATTGATGGTCATGTGGACTTTGTGGGCCGAAGGGCCTGTTTCCATGCTAAATCTCCGTTGGAAATATGCAAGAGACCAAAGTATGAAGATGCACTGAAAACCTAGAGGGCTGAAAGATTAGAGGAGGTAGCGTGAATGGTGAAATTCATATTTCTTTTTAATTTACTCTGTTGACCACAGGTTAGCTGTATAAATCGCAAACTGGTTCCTGATTTTATTTTTGATTCTGGCAGTGAATGCCACATGCAAAATTATTAAAAACAGCATAAATCCCCCCACCCTCATCACCCAGTTCCTTTTTACTCCTCCATCCACTCATCTCCCTCCATTCCCAATTCCAATTCAACCATTTTTCTGCCCCCATCCTTGTTCATGCCAGCCCTGGTTCTACATTTTATGCACCATTTGCATTATTTTGTCTTCTGTATTTATAACCTCTAACTCACCTGCCAATTAATCCTTCCTCACCTAGATAGACAAAAAATGCTGGAGTAATTCAGCGGGTCAGGCAGCATCGCTGGAGAACATGGATGGGTGACAGAACATGCATTGGACAGATCCAGGATGGGGAGGAATCTGCCTACAGATGGGAAGTGACACAGCTGGCATCCTGGTGCCATCGCAACAACCTCGAGCTTTATGCTCTAAAGACAGTGGAACTAATTGTAGACTTTCAAAGAGATCCACCTCCCCTACACCCACTCACCATCAACAACACCAGTCACATCTGTGGAGTCATTTAAGTTCTGTGGAACCATCGTCTCCTGGGACCTTAAATGGGGGGGGGGGGGGGGCGCCATCGATTCCACAGTCAAAAAGGCCCAACAGAGGATGTACTTCCTGCGGCAACTGAGGAAACACAATCTGCCACAGGCAATGATGCTCCAATTCTACACTGCTATCATTGAGTCTGTCCTCACCTCCTCCATCATGGTCTGGTTTGGCTCAGCCACCAAGCGCGACATCTGGAGGCTGCAACGGATCGTTCGCTCAGCTGAGGTTGTTGGCTGCAACCTTCCCCCCCATTGACGAACTGTGCAGTGCAAGGGCCAGGAAGCGAGCGGTTAAGATGATCTCTGACCCCACTCACCCTGGCCACAAAATCTTTGAAGTACTTCCCTCTGGAAGGCGACTCCAGACTGTCAAAGCAGCCACAGCCAGACATTAAAACAGCTTTTTTTGCACGAGTAGTTGTTCTACTCAATAACCAAAGTCTGTAGTCTCTTTTTTGCTCTGGTTTATTTTCACTTACATGTTTAGACCATAATATTGTATCCGTACTGTTTCAATGTGTTTATGCTTCATTCTTAATTGTTAAATGTATGTTTGCGTTGTCATTTGTGAGCGGAGCACCAAGGCACATTCCTTGGAAATGCACATACTTGGCAAATAAACTTATTCATTCATTCAGGACTTCGGACTGATCATCAGGGTCAGCCGATCACTTCCTAGCTCTTATCCCATCCCTTACCCTCAAATCTTTCTATCAGCTATCTCCCCTCTACGCCATCACTCTGAAGAAGGATCCTGACCTGAAACATGATTTGTCCTCTACTTAAACAGATGCTGCCTGATCCAGATTCCTCCAGCAGCTGTTTTTTAAAAATCTTTGCTTTGGACACTGATTAGGATCTTGACCGCACTCATCACCTATTCCTTTTCTCCAGAGATACTGCCTGACCCATTGAGTTACTCCAGCTTTGTGTGTCTGTCTTCAGTTTCCAAAGCCCTGCCTTGAACATTTACATGATTCAGGATGGCCCATTTCCTTTCTTTATTTAAAAATAAAATATATTCAGAAAGATATGAAAAGAAATACAAAATTGTACAATGGGCTTTATATTCATAATCTTTATCCATCTGCACATGGTGTTGTCAAATCTATATTGGGAGTGCTATCAGCTTAATAGATTCTATAGAGCAATGCACCAATATCACTCATGTGGCCTCTGAAAAGTACCCTGATATGTTTTGTGGGACTCTGCCCCGCATTTTCTAATATTGGCAGGGTGTGAAGGGCTCCAATCTGCAATATCACTTGCCCATCCCTCCAGAGATGCTGCCTGACCCACTGAGATACTCAAGCACTTTGTGTTTCACTCAGTTTTCCAGTTCTCTGACTCTCCTTAGATACCAGCCCTTCCCCTACAAAGCCTTTGCATTGACTGCATGAACCAGGCCGCTTAAACAAACTGGAAGAACAGCAGCTCATATTCCCCTTGGGTAGCTTTCAAACCAACAGTATGAACATTGAATTGTCCATTTTCAGTCAATGTCCAACTAACCCCCCCTTCCACACACACTCTGTCTCTCCCATACCCTCTGTCTCTCCCATACCCTCTGTCTCTCCCATACCCCCTGTCTCTCCCATACCCCCTCCCCTCCCATGTGCCCCATTGGACTCCCATCTATTTTTCCACACCCCTCTCCCCACCTGCTACATTCCTCCCTCCAGCTTCAGGGTCATATCAGGGTCAGTACAGGAGACGTGGGCCATAGTCCTGTGCTGGACTATTCTATGTTCCCTCTGCTTGCCGGCCTGGTCTGAAGCAGGGTCTCAGCCCAACCCGTCCCCCCCCTTCCTCCTCTCCAGAGGAAATGCTGCCTGTCCCGCTGAGTTACACCAGCCTTTTGTGTCCATCTTCTGCTCCAGCAATGTCCGGCACGTGACGCCCGGCCCCGCCCCGAATCATCAATGAATGGCCCATCCCGTCATGAATGGAAATCACGTGACCCTGCCGGCCCCACCCATGCAAATCAACCGACGTCACGTGACGTTCCCAACCCGTCACTGGACGGAGGGGCACGTGACGTCCCTGCCCCGTAATCAGCACTGCCGCCACGTGACGCGACGCGCCGCCATCTTGCCGCCGCGGGCACGAGGCCGGTGGAGGGGGAGCGGCGGCGGCGGCGGCCGGGAAGCTGCAGGTTTCAGCGCCGCTCCTGTCCGTCCGTCCGTCTGCGGGTCCGGGCCCGGCCGCGGGTCCAAGCGGCGACACCCAGCGGGTCCACAGCTCACAATGGCGGCGTAAAGCGTCGTCCCTGTCTGAGGCCCCGCCCCCCCCCGCCGGGCGCTCCCTCCCCCCCCCCCCCCGGGCGCTCCCTCCCTCCCCCCCGGGCGCTCCCTCCCTCCCCCTCCCCCCCCCGGGCTCCCCCTCCCCCTCCCCCCCCCGGGCGCTCCCTCCCTCCCCCCCGGGCGCTCCCTCCCCCCCCCGGGCTCCCCCTCCCCCTCCCCCCCCCGGGCGCTCCCTCCCTCCTCCCCCCGGGCGCTCCCCCCCCCCCCCCCGGGCGCTCTCTTCCCCCCCCCCCCCCCTGGCGCTCCCTCCTCCCCCCCCGGGAGCTCCTTCCCCCCCCCCCCCCCCCCCCCCCCGGGCGCTCACTCCCAAGCCCCGTGCGCTCCTTCCCCCCCCCGGGCCCTCCCTGGGTCTCACTTGGGCGCTTGTCCCTCCCCCCCCCCCGGGCGCTTGTCCCTCCCCCCCCCCCCCCCCCGGGCGCTTGTCCCTCCCCCCCCCCCGGGCGCTTGTCCCTCCCCCCCCCCCGGGCGCTTGTCCCTCCCCCCCCCCCCCCCCGGGCGCTTGTCCCTCCCCCCCCCCCCCCCCCCGGGCGCTTGTCCCTCCCCCCCCCCCCCCCCCCGGGCGCTTGTCCCTCCCCCCCCCCCCCCCCCGGGCGCTTGTCCCTCCCCCCCCCCCGGGCGCTTGTCCCTCCCCCCCCCCGGGCGCTTGTCCCTTCCTCCCCCCCCCCCCCCCCCCCCGGGCGCTTGTCCCTCCCCCCCCCCGGGCGCTTGTCCCTTCCTCCCCCCCCCCCCCCCCCCCCCCCCCGGGCGCTTGTCCCTCCCCCCCCCCGGGCGCTTGTCCCTTCCTCCCCCCCCCCCCCCCCCCCCCCCGGGCGCTTGTCCCTCCCCCCCCCGGGCGCTTGTCCCTTCCTCCCCCCCCCCCCCCCCCCCCCGGGCGCTTGTCCCTCCCCCCCCCCCCCCCCCGGGCGCTTGTCCCTCCCCCCCCCCCCCCCCCGGGCGCTTGTCCCTTCCTCCCCCCCCCCCCCCCCCCCGGGCGCTTGTCCCTCCCCCCCCCCCCCCCCCCCGGGCGCTTGTCCCTTCCTCCCCCCCCCCCCCCCCCCCCCGGGCGCTTGTCCCTCCCCCCCCCCCCCGGGCGCTTGTCCCTCCCCCCCCCCCCGGGCGCTTGTCCCTTCCCCCCCCCCCCCCCCGGGCGCTCACTCCCAAGCCCCGTGCGCTCCTTCCCCCCCCCCGGGCCCTCCCTGGGTCTCACTTGGGCGCTTGTCCCTCCCCCCCCCCGGGCGCTTGTCCCTCCCCCCCCCCCGGGCGCTTGTCCCTCCCCCCCCCCCCGGGCGCTTGTCCCTCCCCCCCCCCCCGGGCGCTTGTCCCTCCCCCCCCCCCCGGGCGCTTGTCCCTCCCCCCCCCCCCGGGCGCTTGTCCCTCCCCCCCCCCCGGGCGCTTGTCCCTCCCCCCCCCCCCGGGCGCTTGTCCCTCCCCCCCCCCCGGGCGCTTGTCCCTCCCCCCCCCCCCGGGCGCTTGTCCCTTCCCCCCCCCCCCCCCCGGGCGCTCACTCCCAAGCCCCGTGCGCTCCTTCCCCCCCCCCGGGCCCTCCCTGGGTCTCACTTGGGCGCTTGTCCCTCCCCCCCCCCCCCCGGGCGCTTGTCCCTCCCCCCCCCCCCCCGGGCGCTTGTCCCTCCTCCCCCCCCCCCCC
Source organism: Rhinoraja longicauda (assembly GCF_053455715.1). Classification (NCBI taxonomy): domain Eukaryota; kingdom Metazoa; phylum Chordata; class Chondrichthyes; order Rajiformes; family Arhynchobatidae; genus Rhinoraja; species Rhinoraja longicauda. The sequence goes on along the minus strand of NC_135971.1, from coordinate 40,770,724 downwards.
CCGGGCGCTTGTCCCTCCCCCCCCCCCCGGGCGCTTGTCCCTCCTCCCCCCCCCCCCGGGCGCTTGTCCCTCCCCCCCCCCCCCCCGGGCGCTTGTCCCTCCCCCCCCCCCCCCCCCGGGCGCTTGTCCCTCCCCCCCCCCCCGGGCGCTTGTCCCTCCCCCCCCCCCGGGCGCTTGTCCCTTCCTCCCCCCCCCCCCCCCCCCCCCGGGCGCTTGTCCCTCCCCCCCCCCGGGCGCTTGTCCCTTCCTCCCCCCCCCCCCCCCCCCCCCCCCCCCCCGGGCGCTTGTCCCTCTCCCCCCCCGGGCGCTTGTCCCTCCCCCCCCCCGGGCGCTTGTCCCTCCCCCCCCCCCCCCCCCCCCCCGGGCGCTTGTCCCTCCCCCCCCCCGGGCGCTTGTCCCTCCCCCCCCCGGGCGCTTGTCACTCCCCCCCCCCGGGCGCTTGTCCCTCCCCCCCCCCCGGGCGCTTGTCCCTCCCCCCCCCCCCGGGCGCTTGTCCCTCCCCCCCCCCCCGGGCGCTTGTCCCTCCCCCCCCCCCCGGGCGCTTGTCCCTCCCCCCCCCCCCGGGCGCTTGTCCCTCCCCCCCCCCCGGGCGCTTGTCCCTCCCCCCCCCCCCGGGCGCTTGTCCCTCCCCCCCCCCCCCGGGCGCTTGTCCCTCCCCCCCCCCCCGGGCGCTTGTCCCTCCCCCCCCCCCCCGGGCGCTTGTCCCTCCCCCCCCCCCGGGCGCTTGTCCCTCCCCCCCCCCCCCCGGGCGCTTGTCCCTCCTCCCCCCCCCCCCCCCGGGCGCTTGTCCCTCCCCCCCCCCCGGGCGCTTGTCCCTCCTCCCCCCCCCCCCGGGCGCTTGTCCCTCCCCCCCCCCCCCCCGGGCGCTTGTCCCTCCCCCCCCCCCCCCCCCCGGGCGCTTGTCCCTCCCCCCCCCCCCGGGCGCTTGTCCCTCCCCCCCCCCCGGGCGCTTGTCCCTTCCTCCCCCCCCCCCCCCCCCCCCCGGGCGCTTGTCCCTCCCCCCCCCCGGGCGCTTGTCCCTTCCTCCCCCCCCCCCCCCCCCCCCCCCCCCCCCCCGGGCGCTTGTCCCTCTCCCCCCCCGGGCGCTTGTCCCTCCCCCCCCCCGGGCGCTTGTCCCTCCCCCCCCCCCCCCCCCCCCCCGGGCGCTTGTCCCTCCCCCCCCCCGGGCGCTTGTCCCTCCCCCCCCCGGGCGCTTGTCCCTTCCTCCCCCCCCCCCCCCCCCCCCCCCCCCCCCCCCCCCCCCCGGGCGCTTGTCCCTTCCCCCCCCCCGGGCGCTTGTCCCTCCCCCCCCCGGGCGCTTGTCCCTTCCTCCCCCCCCCCCCCCCCCCCCCCCCCGGGCGCTTGTCCCTCCCCCCCCCCGGGCGCTTGTCCCTCCCCCCCCCCCCCCCCCCCCCGGGCGCTTGTCCCTCCCCCCCCCCCCCCCCGGCGCTTGTCCCTCCCCCCCCCCCCCCCCCCGGGCGCTTGTCCCTCCCCCCCCCCCCGGGCGCTTGTCCCTTCCCCCCCCCCCCCCCGGGCGCTTGTCCCTCCCCCCCCCCCCCCCCCCCCCCCCGGGCGCTTGTCCCTCCCCCCCCCCCCCGGGCGCTTGTCCCTTCCCCCCCCCCCCCCTGGGCGCTTGTCCCTCCCCCCCCCCCCCGGGCGCTTGTCCCTCCCCCCCCCCCCGGGTGCTTGTCCCTTGGGCCGTGTTATGTGAAACACTACTTGCCGCGTTCAAACAGGTGGGAATCTGTAAATCGTCCCGCATTTTGCGTTGAGACCAAGAGGGGGGTCGAGGTGTCCCAGCGGTAGAGTTGCTGCCTGACAGCGCCAGTGTCCCGGGTTCGACCCTGACTACAGGTGCAGGCTGTACGGCGTTTGTACCTTCTCCCCACAGCTTCAGACAGTGGGTTTTCTCCGGTTTCCACCCCCACTCCGAAGACGTCAGGTGGAGAATTCTTTAGTGTGTGGAAAAGGTGGTGGTAATAGTGAGGCGAGACTTCCACTGCTGAATCACTATCGCTGAATTACAATATGTACTTATTCCAGATTCTTTCATCCTCCTGCAGTATGGACAGTAATATCAATTGGCTAATAGAGAAGTGCTACGGATTCCTGCCCTTCCTGTGGTTGGACAACTCCTGATTGAAGAGGAGGATTTACCAGGAGCCCTGCTGCGGTTATGTTGCAATAGGTAGGTTCAGAGGTGCCATGTGATTATGTACCCTATATAAATTGCACCATTTAAAAATCTGGTCATATACGGAATAAAAATAATTTGCACGAGTTGTCTTTGGAAGTGAATCAGATGGTCAACACACTTTTGCCAACGTTACTGATTTGAATGTTGCCAAATCATCCTCAAAGTTACTGTTGTTAACCTAAAGTTGACTGACTCAAAGAAAGGAATAGAATAAAGAACATTATGGCTCTTTGGCTCACAATGTCTGTGTTGCCAAGATGTCTGTGTTGAAATTATGCCAATATAAATCCTCTACCTGCAGCTGATCCATACCCCCCCATTCCCTGCATACCCAGGTGCCAATCAAAGGATATAGAACAATACCATAGAACACGCAAAAAAAACCTCATAAATAACTAAGTGTCGAGTTCAGCATCTTACATTGTTTTAGTCACTCCCTTGAGCAGCAGGGAGAGAATCAAAGTACTGCATTCCAGTTACTTAGTCTTGGCCCTTGATGCTTGCTGCAGCACCTACACTTCTATAATAGCTGCTGGACTCTCAATTTCGCTGCCTACTAAGTTGGACAACAGTTTTGAGCAAAGATACAAGATAGACCACTCGACCCTAAAAACCATAGTATGTCACGGTGCTGTTTTAGTAGGCAGAAACTTGCAGAAACATTAAAAAGAAAAATAACAAATCTGAGTTGATAGATTAGATATATTCTGCATTTTAATGGGAACATACTGTTCCCCCAAAGCACTAATTACAGTACGAGAGGCATAGCGAATGGTGGGTTGTGCCTACTAAAATGGCGGATGTTATGCTCCTTTGTATACTAAAGTTCAGTATAGGTGACTTCAACGGAGTAGTCCATTTTGTTCCTCTAGTATCTTTGGTTTTGAGTGGCGCTAAATATGTAGGCTTTGGATTCATTCCAGAGGGTCCTCGAATGAAATTCAACTGCTGCAGCTCGACTTTTACGCATATTGTTTGTAAAATCTTCACCCCCTCCTCTGGTTATCTCCTCTTTAAACTCTCAGTCCTGGTGCAAGGTCTCGACCTGAGACATAGATTATTCCTTTGCTTCCACAGTACTTGGAAGCACCTGCTGAGTTCCTCCAGTAATGTGTTTGTTGCAGTACAATTATGCTATTTTTTTATGCTAACAGAAATTATTTTCCCCCCACAGTCAAGTATGGACCTCGTTCAAGAATGCTGACAGGAAATTCAACATTCGTGCCCTGATGTCCGAGGTAAAATAGGGAAAGGCTTATTATTGGAATTAGTTTTTATTTAAATGTATTACAGGAATACAATTTACTGAGGCGTTGTGTTGCTTTACTGCCCTGGAGCTAACACTTCACACTCACATTGCCCCTCATCATTTAACCTCCCCACCATCTTTCAAATGAAAGAAAAACATTGTGGACATTCCCAAAACAATAGGAGAGATTAGACAGCAGGTGGTGTAATGTCAATGATGATGAAGGTATGTTGCTCATTTAGTGGAGATTACAGACTTTGTAAATCTGAAAGTCTTTACTTGTTTTGGTCATTGTTCAATTTCTTGTTAATCACTTTGAACAGAAATTTTCAACAACTAGCTTTTAATATTCATAGATCTGACACAAATGGATTAAATTGGCAATAATTTGGCAATCTTGTCCTCTCCATAATAAAAATTGCACAGCACTGGGGTGCAAGGAAATTGCCTATTTGTTATCTCATTGATAGCTTTGTAACAGTTGTTTTACTCTTCACTAAGTGGAAAAGTATATTATGTCTATTCTGTTGACCAAAATCCTTTCCTCAATGTTTTATTCTTTTCCTGATAAGTATAATTTCACATTTTTCTACAAATATTTTATCATTTTTACAGCTCTTCTAGTATATCCATATTTTTTAAAAATAGCATAGCAACTGAAACACAACATTTAAGCTTTTCAAATTTTCGTTTTGTCCCTCCATAAATATGTTTGGTTTGCTTTTGCTTGAACCTTTTAAACCACTTCATGATTTTTTGTATATTTGTACGTCCAAATTCATTTTTTCCCTTTAGATTCTCAGACAGCTAGCCTAGAATTTTGACACATCAGAAAAACAGGAGTTACAACGTTGAAAATTGTATTAATGTGACATCATGTAATTTTGCTTACATTTTTGGCACATCAACATCTATCATTATTCGCATATGATTATTTTAATGGGTAATTTGTTAACCTCACATATAGCTCAGCAAAATAATGGCAATGCCCAAATTCATTTCCTGGGAGATTTTCAAAGATGTTGGTCTATATAACGAAGGTATCACAAAATGCTGGAGTAACTCAGTGGGTGAGGCAGCATCTCTGGAGGGAAGGAATGGGTGACGTTTCGGGTTGAGACCATTCTTCGCTGAGTTACTCCAGCATTTTGTGATACCTTCGATTTGTACCAGCATCTGTAGTTATTTTTCTAAACAACTTGGTTTGAATAACGAATGCCATTGATCATGGAGAAGAACCAGCTTTTAATAATCATGAAGCTGAAACTGAATGTCTTTAAACAGCAAGTCTGTGTGTTTGCCTGTGTATAATCCATATCCCTTCATTCCTTGCACATTCATGTGCCTATCAAAAAGCCTCTCAAGTGCCATTATCGTATCTGTCTCAACCACAACCTTGGCAGTGCATTCCAGGCACTCAACACCCACTGTGTGAAAAAAAAATCTTTAAAAAAACCCTCAATAATTTGCAATCAAAATTATCTCATAGTGCCTCTCTGGCTAATCGTGGTTGTCAATAAGGTAGTCCTCAAGCCAACATAGTTTAGTATTTATTTCTGGAGTGGCTGAATTAAAATTTCAAAGTTACTGAGTTCCGATTGAATTCTGCCTCATATGTGGAAAGACATATGACTCTTCATGGGGGCATTGGAGAGGATACAAACATGATCAACAGGTGTGGGACCAAAATTGGGAATTGCTACTCATCTTTTGAACAATTAGTTACTTTGACTGGGAAAAAGAGGAACTTAACAAGATACTAGTGTTCTCCATTTCACCCACTACCAACCCTTGCAGACAACCATGGCTTATTGCAGACCGAACCATATGTCACTTTAACCACTTCTTTGCTGTGGAGAGCCAGTAGAGGGCTGAGGCCCTATTTCAGGTTCCCAGTGTAGTGATGGAGAGGGCAGCGACCCGTGCTAAGTTCCTGACACAGCAGTGCCATCACCAACAGGCCATTCAGACCTTGCAGCCAGAACCACCATTCAATATTATCATGGCTGATCATCCAGAATCATACCCTGTTCCTGCTTTTTCCCCGTATCCCTTGATTCCGTTATCCCCAAGTGCTATATCTAACTCTCTTTTGAATACATCCAGTGAATTGGCCTCCACTGCCACCTGTGGCAGAGAATTCCACAGATTCACAACTCTCTGGGTGAAAAAGTTTTTCCTCATCTCAGTCCTATTCTTAAACTGTGACCCCCTGGTTGTGGACTCTTCCAACATGGAGAATTTTTTTCCTGCATCTAGCCTGTCCTATCCCTTAATGTTATGTTTCTATAAGATCCCCTCTTACCCTTTGAAATTCCAATGAATATAAACCCAGTCTAAATTCCAGTGAATATAAGCCCAGTATCTCCCTCCTTCTGCTTTGCATTTCACTTCTTTTCTCTAATTATCTGACAGTCTTGTGTCTCTTTTTATCTTCACCGTTTGTCCCCCCATCTGCTTATAAAACCCCCTCGCCTGTATCCACTTGCTCGGCTTTGTCCCCTCCCACCTTTTTTTCAGCTTCCTTGCCTTCCCTATTAAAACCAAAACATCACCTATTCATTCCCTCCAGTGATGTTGCCTGACCTGCTGAGTTATACCAGCACTCTATGTTTTATTTTTGGTGTGCTAGTTGTAAATGTGCGCTGGATCTACTAAGTGATTTGGTTTTATGTACCCTGCTACCATATCTTTAATTTAATTTCCCTAATGCTGATGCCAGCCTAACTGATCTGAAGTTCCTCATTTTCTATCTCCCTCTCTCCTGAAATAGTGAAGCGTCATTTGCTCTCTTCGAACTTGTGTGAACCATTCTGCAACCTACGGAATTCTGGAAGATGATGAACAGTGCGCCTGCCTGAAAGGCTGCGGATCAAGTTCTGGAATTTGGGCAGCTATTTTCCAGCCGGCACGGACACCATCTTCTATGTCACCAACTCTACGACTACTTGAAACTGGCAAGACCTCTGATACACACAACACCGTGGAAACCTGGAGCGCTCTCCCCAAAAGGCTTTTTGGATGCTGTGGGTCAGTTGGTATTTTCAATGCCATGATAAATAAGATTTTTGGTGGGAGGGTTAATGAGGGATTCGGAGCAAAACGTGCATAAATTAATCTGAGCACAGGCCTTCCCTGACTAACAAATGGATTTGTACAGATGTTGATTTTTGTATTTGTCAGAAAATAGGCAAAAATTACTCTATGGTACCATTCTACTGCATTTTGTAATGAATGGCATTAAAAAAAACACATAATGCTGTCAAGAAGGAACGATTATTAAGAGACAAAACTAGTTCTGACGTTCCTAGAAATGAACGTATGTAAGTACATTGGACTTTTGAATTTAATATTGGAGCTTTTCTGCATGTCTGAGTTTCTCGTAAGTGGGGCATTTGTTACTCTGGGACGGCCTGTGTTCTGCTCTGTCATGATTCAATGGCAAGAAAAATATTAGAGAAACTGAATTGAATGTGTTTTTTGCTTTGAAGAGGAATGTTATGCAGATCATGTAATTGAGGTAGAGAAAAGTATTTATGGCACTTGGACTATAATTTTATATTCATGAGTGAGGGGCGGAATGCTGAGGCACAACAAATTTGCCATATGCTTGTTTAGTTTCTGTGATGAAAAATGATTTGTAATCTGGCAAGCAAAGTCATTAATGGATTGTCTTGCGATTCCCAGGCATACTTTACACATGCCTGGCAATTTCACGTAAAAGATCAAAAGTATTGCCTTTGATTCTTTTTCACTAAATCAGTATTTTTCCTTGGTTAGAAACCTTTATGCCTTTGGCAAGAACCGTATGTACCTGACTGATCTATGAACTCTCCTTTTAACCTTCTCTAAGCACTACAATCCCACTTTCTTTGGATTTTTCATGTAATTGAAGACTTTCATCTTGATAGCATTCTTGCTGTTTTATGCAGTTGAGCAGACTGATGTAGAAGAGATTTGTAAAAACAGCATACCTGACTTGCTTTTATACTTTGCTTCTCTGTTCCAAAGGTTCTGTGTTCCTTTTTTAAACTGTCTAAACCAACTTGTTCTGCAATTGTTAAAAATTGCCTTTGTACATCTGCAGCAGTCTCTGTCCCAACATCCCCATAAAATTGTACCATTTAGTTTACATGGAACTCTAGAGGTGAGAGCTGGGTTACTGTTCCTTCTCCGTTGTTTAGGTAGCACTCTATGCAGTGCAGCTTTGATTGCAGGCATGAGATGATGTGGAATGCTTGGTTTTAGGTACTGGTGAGTCCAACCAGTGACTGGACTGGGACTCAAGCAATAGACAACTCTCGACCGTCATTAGAGGCAAAAATTGGATATTGAGAACTACTGTAGAATTGCATGCAAACATGGGTGACAAACTGCATTAATATTTCCCATGATTACAAGCATCTGATAATACCACAAAATGGTCATGCCAGAAGTATGCAAAACACTTTCGCTTTAAACTAATAATCCCATTACAGATTGCCTTGCTTGCAAAGCCTGGATGTTTTGGGGTCACCACCAGAGTGGTAAATGTGACTTGTATCCTTCCTGAGTAATCGATTTAAAATGCATTTACAAGTTCATGAGTCATTCGAGTTTAGTTAGCCATTCGCCCCATTGAGTCGACCCCGCCATTCAATCATGGCTCATCTACCTTTCCTCCTCAACCCCATTCTCCTGCTTTCTCCCACAACCTTTGACATCCTTACTAATCAAGAACATGTCAATTTCTGCTTTAAGTATACCCAATGACATTGCCTTCACAGCCATCTGTGGCAATGAATTCCACAGATTCACCACCCGATGACTAAAGAAATTCATCCTTGTGTTTCTATGGATATGTCCTTTTATTCCGAGGCTGTGTCCTGTGGTCCAGGACTCTCCCACTAGTGGAAACATCCCCTCCACATCCACCCTATCCAAGCCTATCATTATTCTGTAAGTTTCAATGAGGTCCTCTCATCCTTCCAAACGCCAGTGAGTACAGGTCCTGAGCGGTCAAACGCTCATACGTTAACCCAATCGCCCTCTGGATCATTCTCGTAAACCACCTGTGGATGTCGGCACAGCCAGCCCCCACCTCCGATGTGGGCCCAAAACTGCTCACAATGCTCCAAATGCAGTCTGACCAGTGCCTTCTAAAGCCTCAGCATTACATACCTGTTTTTATATTCTAATCCTCTCAAAATAAAGGCTTTTAGATCATTTGCCAGGCTTTGTACCCCCACCCCCGCCCCCTCTTTTACAAGTTTGCTACGTCACTAGGCCACTCCCAACAGGCTGCTCCACTCAAGCTTGCTTCCCTTTTATTTGCTACTCTCTTTCTCTCGGATGCCTGCTTCATACTAATGTCCCGCCCCCACAATCAGCAATTCTGAAAAAACTCTGCTACTCTTCCCGCT
>NC_135971.1:40720397-40761397 GCF_053455715.1 Rhinoraja longicauda | reverse complement strand
TAACCCTTAACCCTCACCCTTAACCCTCACCCTTAACCCTTAACCCTTAACCCTCACCCTTAACCCTCACCCTTAACCCTCACCCTTACCCTTAACCTTCACGCTTAACCATCACCCTTAACCCTCACCCTTAACCCTCACCCTTAACCCTCACCCTTAATCCTCACCCTTAGCCCTTAACCCTCACCCATAACCCTCACCCTTAACCCTTAACCCTCACCCATAACCCTCACCCTTAACCCTCACCCTTAACCCTTACCCTCAATTCTCACCCTTAATCCTCACCCTTACCCCTCACCCTTTACCCTCACCCTTAACCCTCACCCTAAACCCTCACCCTTAACCCTTAACCCTCACCCTTAACCCTCACCCTTAACCCTTAACCCTCACCCGTAACCCTCACCCTTAACCCTTAACCCTCACCCTTATCCCTCACCCTTAACCCTCACCCTTAACCCTCACCCTTAGCCCTCACCCTTAACCCTCACCCTTAACCCTCACCCTTAACCCTCACCCTTAACCCTCACCCTTAACCCTTAACCCTTAACCCTCACCCTTAACCCTCACCCTTAACCCTTAACCCTCACCCGTAACCCTCACCCTTAACCCTTAACCCTCACCCTTATCCCTCATCCTTAACCCTCACCCTTAACTCTCACCCTTAACCCTTAACCCTCACACTAAACCCTCACCCTTAACCCTCACCCTTAGCCCTCACCCTTAACCTTCACCCTTAACCCTCACCCTTAACCCTTAACCCTCACCCTTAATCATCACCCTTAACCCTTTATCCTCACCCATAACCCTCACCCTTAACCCTCACCCTTAGCCCTCACCCTTAACCCTCACCCTTAACCCTCACCCTTAACCCTTAACCCTCACCCTAAACCCTCACCCTTAACCCTCACCCTTAGCCCTCACCCTTAATCTTCACCCTTAACCCTCACCCTTAACCCTCACCCTTAACCCTTATCCCTCACCCTTAATCATTACCCTTAACCCTTAACCCTCACCCTTAACCCTCACCCTTAATACTCACCCTTAACCCTTAACTCACACCCTTAACCCTCACCATTAACCCTCACCCTTAACCCTCACCTTTAACCCTCCCCTTAACCCTCCCCCTTAACCCTCACCCTTAACCCTCACACTTAACCCTCAACCTTATCACTCACCCTTAACCCTCACCCTTAACCCTCACCCTTAACCCTCACCCTTAATCCTCACGCTTAACCCTTAACCCTCACCCTTAACCCTCACCATTAACCCTCACCCTTAACCCTCACCCTTAACCCTCACCCTTAACCCTCACCCTTAACCCTCACCGTTAATCGTCACCCTTAACCCTCACCCTTAACCCTCACCATTAACCCTCACCCTTACCCTTAACCCTCACCCTTAACACTCTCCCTTAACCCACACCCTTAACCCTCACCCTTAACCCTTAACCCTCACCCTTAACCCTCACCCTTAACCCTCACACTAACCCTCACCTTTAACCCTCACCCTTAACCCTCACCCTTAAACCTCACCCTTAACCCTCACACTTAACCCTCACCCTTATCACTCACCCTTAACCCTCACCCTTAACACTCACCCATAACCCTCACCCTTAATCCTCACCCTTAACCCTTAACCGTCACCCTTAACCCTCACCATTAACCCTCACCCTTAACCCTCACCCTTAACCCTCACCTTTAACCCTCACCCTTAACCCATAACCCTCACCCGGAACCCTCACCCTTAACTCTCACCCTTAACCCTCACCCTCAACCCTCACCCTTAACCCTCACCCTTAACCCTCACCCTTAACCCTCACCCTTAACCCTTAACCCTCACCCTTAACCCTCACCCTTAACCCTTAACCCTCACCCTTAACCCTCACCCTTAACCCTCACCCTTACCCTTAACCTTCACGCTTAACCATCACCCTTAACCCTCACCCTTAACCCTCACCCTTAACCCTCACCCTTAATCCTCACCCTTAGCCCTTAACCCTCACCCATAACCCTCACCCTTAACCCTTAACCCTCACCCATAACACTCACCCTTAACCCTCACCCTTAACCCTTACCCTCAATTCTCACCCTTAATCCTCACCCTTAACCCTCACCCTTTACCCTCACCCTTAACCCTCACCCTTAACCCTCACCCTTAACCCTTAACCCTCACCCTTAACCCTCACCCTTAACCCTTAACCCTCACCCATAACCCTCACCCTTAACCCTTAACCCTCACCCTTATCCCTCACCCTTAACCCTCACCCTTAACCCTCACCCTTAGCCCTCACCCTTAACCCTCACCTTTAACCCTCACCCTTAACCCATAACCCTCACCCGGAACCCTCACCCTTAACTCTCACCCTTAACCCTCACCCTCAACCCTTAACCCTCACCCTTAACCCTCACCCTTAACCCTCACCCTTAACCCTTAACCCTCACCCTTAACCCTCACCCTTAACCCTTAACCCTTAACCCTTAACCCTCACCCTTAACCCTCACCCTTAACCCTCACCCTTACCCTTAACCTTCACGCTTAACCATCACCCTTAACCCTCACCCTTAACCCTCACCCTTAACCCTCACCCTTAATCCTCACCCTTAGCCCTTAACCCTCACCCATAACCCTCACCCTTAACCCTTAACCCTCACCCATAACACTCACCCTTAACCCTCACCCTTAACCCTTACCCTCAATTCTCACCCTTAATCCTCACCCTTAACCCTCACCCTTTACCCTCACCCTTAACCCTCACCCTTAACCCTCACCCTTAACCCTTAACCCTCCCCCTTAACCCTCACCCTTAACCCTCACACTTAACCCTCAACCTTATCACTCACCTTAACCCTCACCCTTAACCCTCACCCTTAACCCTCACCCTTAATCCTCACGCTTAACCCTTAACCCTCACCCTTAACCCTCACCATTAACCCTCACCCTTAACCCTCACCCTTAACCCTCACCCTTAACCCTCACCCTTAACCCTCACCGTTAATCATCACCCTTAACCCTCACCCTTAACCCTCACCATTAACCCTCACCCTTACCCTTAACCCTCACCCTTAACACTCTCCCTTAACCCACACCCTTAACCCTCACCCTTAACCCTTAACCCTCACCCTTAACCCTCACCCTAAACCCTCACACTAACCCTCACCTTTAACCCTCACCCTTAACCCTCACCCTTAACCCTCACACTTAACCCTCACCCTTATCACTCACCCTTAACCCTCACCCTTAACACTCACCCATAACCCTCACCCTTAATCCTCACCCTTAACCCTTAACCGTCACCCTTAACCCTCACCATTAACCCTCACCCTTAACCCTCACCCTTAACCCTCACCTTTAACCCTCACCCTTAACCCATAACCCTCACCCGGAACCCTCACCTTAACTCTCACCCTTAACCCTCACCCTCAACCCTCACCCTTAACCCTCACCCTTAACCCTCACCCTTAACCCTCACCCTTAACCCTTAACCCTCACCCTTAACCCTCACCCTTAACCCTTAACCCTTAACCCTCACCCTTAACCCTCAACCTTAACCCTCACCCTTACCCTTAACCTTCACGCTTAACCATCACCCTTAACCCTCAACCTTAACCCTCACCCTTAACCCTCACCCTTAACCCTTAACCCTCACCCATAACACTCACCCTTAACCCTCACCCTTAACCCTTACCCTCAATCCTCACCCTTAATCCTCACCCTTAACCCTCACCCTTTACCCTCACCCTTAACCCTCACCCTTAACCCTCACCCTTAACCCTTAACCCTCACCCTTAACCCTCACCCTTAACCCTTAACCCTCACCCATAACCCTCACCCTTAACCCTTAACCCTCACCCTTATCCCTCACCCTTAACCCTCACCCTTAACCCTCACCCTTAGCCCTCACCCTTAACCCTCACCCTTAACCCTCACCCTTAACCCTCACCCTTAACCCTTAACCCTCACCCTAATCCCTCACCCTTAACCCTCACCCTTAGCCCTCACCCTTAACCTTCACCCTTAAACCTCACCCTTAACCCTCACCCTTAACCCTTAACCCTCACCCTTAATCATTACCCTTAACCCTTTATCCTCACCCATAACCCTCACCCTTAACCCTCACCCTTAGCCCTCACCCTTAACCCTCACCCTTAACCCTCACCCTTAACCCTTAACCCTCACCCTAAACCCTCACCCTTAACCCTCACCCTTAGCCCTCACCCTTAATCTTCACCCTTAACCCTCACCCTTAACCCTCACCCTTAACACTTAACCCTCACCCTTAATCATTACCCTTAACCCTTAATCCTCACCCTTAACCCTCACCCCTAACCATCACCCTTAACCCTCACCCTTAACTCTCACCCTTAACCCTCACCCTTAACCCTCAGCCTTAACCCTCACCCTTAACCCTCACCCTTATCCCTCACCTTTAACCCTCACCCTTAACCTTCACACTTAATCCTCACCCTTGACCCTTAACCCTCACCGTTAACCCTCACCCTTAACCCTCACCCTTAACCCTCACCCTTAACCCTCACCCTTAACCCTCACCCTTAACCCTCACCTTTAACCCTCACCCTTACCCTTAACCCTCACCCTTAACCCTCACCCTTAACCCTTAAACCTCACCCTTAACCCTCAACCTTAACCCTCACCCTTAACCCTCACCCTTAACCATTAACCCTCACCCTTAACCCTCACCCTTAACCCTCACCATTATCCCTCACCATTAACCCTCACCTTTAACCCTTACACTTAACCCTCAACCTTAACCCTTAACACTCACCCTTAAACCTCACCCTTAACGCTCACCCTTAACCCTGACCCTTAACCCTCACACTTAACCCTCACCCTTAACACTCACCCTTAACCCTGTCCCTTAACCCTCATCGTTAACCCTTAAACCTCACCCTTAACCCTCACCCTTATCCCTCACCCTTAACCCTTAACCCTCACCCTTAACCCTCACCCTTAACCCTCACCCTTAACCCTCACCCTTAACCATTAACCCTCACCCTTATCCCTCACCCTTAACCCTCACCATTAACCCTCACCATTAACCCTCACCTTTAACCCTCACCCTTAACCCTCAACCTTAACCCTTAACACTCACCCTTAAACCCCACCCTTAACGCTCACCCTTAACCCTCACCCTTAACCCTCACACTTAACCCTCACCCTTAACACTCACCCTTAACCCTCTCCCTTAACCCTCATCGTTAACCCTTAAACCTCACCCTTAACACTCACCCTTAACCCTCACCCTTAACCCTCACCCTTAACCCTCACCCTTAACCCTCACCGTTAACCTCACCCTTAACCCTCACCATTTACCCTCACCCTTAACCCTCACCCTAAACCCTCACCCTTAACCCTTACCCTTACCCATCACCCTTAACCCTCACCCTTAATCCTCACCCTTAACCCTTAACTCTCACCCTTAACCCTCACCATTAACCCTTACCCTTAACCCTCACCTTTAACCCTCCCCTTAACCCTCACCCTTAACCCTCACCCTTAACCCTCACACTTAACCCTCACCCTTATCACTCACCCTTAACCCTCACCCTTAACCCTCACCCTTAACCCTCACCCTTAATCCTCACCCTTTACCCTTAACCCTCACCCTTAACCCTCACCATTAACCCTCACCCTTAACCCTCACCCTTAACCCTCACCCTTAACCCTCACCCTTAACCCTCACCGTTAATCGTCACCCTTAACCCTCACCCTTAACCCTCACCATTAACCCTCATCCTTACCCTTAACCCTCACCCTTAACCCTCACCCTTAACCCACACCCTTAACCCTCACCCTTAACCCTTAACCCTCACCCTTAACCCTCACCCTTAACCCTCACACTAACCCTCACCTTTAACCCTCACCCTTAACCCTCACCCTTAAACCTCACCCTTAACCCTCACACTTAACCCTCACCCTTATCACTCACCCTTAACCCTCACCCTTAACACTCACCCATAACCCTCACCCTTAATCCTCACCCTTAACCCTTAACCGTCACCCTTAACCCTCACCATTAACCCTCACCCTTAACCCTCACCCTTAACCCTCACCCTCAACCCTCAACCTTAACCCGCACGCTTAATCCTCACCCTTAACCCTCACACTTAACCCTCACCCTTAACCCTTACCCTTAACCCTCACCCTTAACCCTCACCCTTAACCCTCACCCTTATCACTCACCCTTAACCCTCACCCTTAACACTCACCCATAACCCTCACCCTTAACAGTCACCCTTAACCCTTAACCCTCACCCTTAACCCTCACCCTTATCCCTCACCCTTAATCCTCACCCTTACCCCTCACCCTTACCCTTAAACCTCACCCTTAACCCTCACCCTTAACCCTCACCCTTAGTCCTCACCCTCAACCCTCACCCTTCACCCTCACCCTTAACCCTTAACCCTCACCCTAAACCCTCACCCTTAACCCTCACCCTTAGCCCTCACCCTTAATCTTCACCCTTAACCCTCACCCTTAACCCTTAACCCTCACCCTAAACCCTCACCCTTAACCCTCACCCTTAGCCCTCACCCTTCACCCTCACCCTTAACCCTTAACCCTGTGGATTGGAGAATAGCAAATGTTATCCCACTTTTTAAGAAAGGAGGGAGAGAGAAAACGGGTAATTATAGACCAGTTAGTCTGACATCAGTGGTGGGGAAAATGCTGGAGTCAATTATAAAAGACGAAATTGCTGAGCATTTGGATAGCAGTAACGGGATCGTTCCGAGTCAGCATGGATTTACGAAGGGGAAATCATGCTTGACAAATCTACTGGAATTTTTTGAGGATGTAACTAGGAAAATTGACAAGGGAGAGTCAGTGGATGTGGTGTACCTCGACTTTCAGAAAGCCTTCGACAAGGTCCCACATAGGAGATTAGTGGGCAAAATTAGGGCACATGGTATTGGGGGTAGGGTACTGACATGGATAGAAAATTGGTTAACAGACAGAAAGCAAAGAGTGGGGATAAATGGGTCCCTTTCGGAATGGCAGGCAGTGACCAGTGGGGTACCGCAAGGTTCGGTGCTGGGACCCCAGCTATTTACGATATACATTAATGACTTAGACGAAGGGATTAAAAGTACCATTAGCAAATTTGCAGATGATACTAAGTTGGGGGGTAGTGTGAATTGTGAGGAAGATGCAATAAGGCTGCAGGGTGACCTGGACAGGTTGTGTGAGTGGGCGGATACATGGCAGATGCAGTTTAATGTAGATAAGTGTGAGGTTATTCACTTTGGAAGTAAGAATAGAAAGGCAGATTATTATCTGAATGGTGTCAAGTTAGGAGGAGGGGGAGTTCAACGAGATCTGGGTGTCCTAGTGCATCAGTCAATGAAAGGAAGCATGCAGGTTCAGCAGGCAGTGAAGAAAGCCAATGGAATGTTGGCCTTCGTAACAAGAGGAGTTGAGTATAGGAGCAAAGAGGTCCTTCTACAGTTGTACCGGGCCCTGGTGAGACCGCACCTGGAGTACTGTGTGCAGTTTTGGTCTCCAAATTTGAGGAAGGATATTCTTGCTATGGAGGGCGTGCAGCGTAGGTTCACTAGATTAATTCCCGGAATGGCGGGACTGTCGTATGTTGAAAGGCTGGAGCGATTGGGCTTGTATACACTGGAATTTAGAAGGATGAGGGGGGATCTTATTGAAACATATAAGATAATTAGGGGATTGGACACATTAGAGGCAGATAACATGTTCCCAATGTTGGGGGAGTCCAGAACAAGGGGCCACAGTTTGAGAATAAGGGGTAGGCCATTTAGAACGGAGATGAGGAAGAACTTTTTCAGTCAGAGGGTGGTGAAGGTGTGGAATTCTCTGCCTCAGAAGGCAGTGGAGGCCAGTTCGTTGGATGCTTTCAAGAGAGAGCTGGATAGAGCTCTTAAGGATAGCGGAGTGAGGGGGTATGGGGAGAAGGCAGGAACGGGGTACTGATTGATAGTGATCAGCCATGATCGCATTGAATGGCGGTGCTGGCTCGAAGGGCTGAATGGCCTACTCCTGCACCTATTGTCTATTGTCTATTGTCTATTGTCACCCTTAACCCTCACCCTTAACCCTCACCCTTCACCCTTAATCCTCACCCTTAACCCTCACCCTTAACCATCACCCTTAAACCTCACACTTAACCCTCACCCTTAACCCTCACCCTTAACCCTCACCCTTGACCCTCACCCTTAACCCTTAACCCTCACCCTTAACCCTCACCCTTATCCCTCACCTTTAACCCTCACCCTTAACCTTCACACTTAATCCTCACCCTTGACCCTTAATCCTCACACTTAACCCTCACCCTTAACCCTCACCCTTAACCCTCACCCTTAACCCTCACCCTTAACCCTCACCCTTAATCCTCACCCTTAAACCTTAACCCTCACCCTTAACCCTCACCCTTAACCCTCACCCGTAACCCTCACCCTTAATCATCACCCTTAACCCTCACCCTTAACCCTCACCTTTAACCCTCACCCTTAACCCTCACCCTTAACCCTCACCCTTAACCCTCACCCTTAACATTCACCCTTAAACCTCACCTTTAACCCTCACCCTTAACCCTCACCCTTAACTCTCACCCTTAACCCTCACCCTTAACCCTCACCTTTAACCCTCACCCTTACCCTTAACCCTCACCCTTAACCCTCACCCTTAACCCTTAAACCTCACCCTTAACCCTCAACCTTAACCCTCACCCTTAACCCTCACCCTTAACCATTAACCCTCACCCTTAACCCTCACCCTTAACCCTCACCATTAACCCTCACCATTAACCCTCACCTTTAACCCTTACACTTAACCCTCAACCTTAACCCTTAACACTCACCCTTAAACCTCACCCTTAACGCTCACCCTTAACCCTGACCCTTAACCCTCACACTTAACCCTCACCCTTAACACTCACCCTTAACCCTGTCCCTTAACCCTCATCGTTAACCCTTAAACCTCACCCTTAACACTCACCCTTAACCCTCACCCTCAACCCTCACCCTTATCCCTCACCCTTAACCCTTAACCCTCACCCTTAACCCTCACCCTTAACCCTCACCCTTAACCCTCACCCATAACCCTCACCGTTAACCCTCACCCTTAACCCTCACCATTTACCCTCACCCTTAACCCTCACCCTAAACCCTCACCCTTAACCCTTACCCTTACCCCTCACCCTTAACCCTCACCCTTAACCCTCACCCTTAATCCTCACCCTTAACCCTCACCCTTAACCCTCACCGTTAATCATCACCCTTACCCCTGTCCCTTAACCCTCATCGTTAACCCTTAAACCTCACCCTTAACTCTCACCCTTAACCCTCACCATTAACCCTCACCCTTAACCCTCACCCTTAACCCTCATCCTTAACACTCACCCTTAACCCTCACCCTTAACCCTCACCCTTAACCCTCACCCTTAACCCTCACCGTTAATCATCACCCTTAACCCTCACCCTTAACCCTCACCATTAACCCTCACCCTTACCCTTAACCCTCACCTTTAACCCTCACCCTTAACCCACACCCTTAACCCTCACCCTTAACCCTTAACCCTCACCCTTAACCCTCACCCTTAACCCTCACACTAACCCTCACCTTTAACCCTCACCCTTAACCCTCACCCTTGACCCTCACCCTTAACCCTTAAACCTCACCCTTAACCCTCACCTTTAACCCTCACCATTAACACTCACCCTTAACCCTCACCCTTAACCCTCAACCTTAACCCTCACCCTTAACCCTCACCCTTAACCATTAACCCTAAACCTTAACCCTCACCCTTAACCCTCACCCTTATCCCTCACCTTTAACCCTCACCCTTAACACTCACGCTTAACCCTTAACCCTCACCCTTAACCCTCACCCTTATCCCTCACCCTTAATCCTCACCCTTAACCCTCACCCTTACCCTTAAACCTCACCCGTAACCCTCACCTTTAACCCTCACTCTTAGCCCTCACCCTTAACCCTCACCCTTAACCCTCACCCTTAACCCTTAACCCTCACGCTAAACCCTCACCCTTAACCCTCACCCTTAGCCCTCACCCTTAACCCTCACCCTTAACCCTCACCCTTAACCCTCACACTTAACCCTTAACCCTCACCCTTAATCCTCACCCTTAACCCTCACCCTTAACCATCACCCTTAACCCTCACACTTAACCCTCACCCTTAACCCTCACCCTTAACCCTCACCCTTGACCCTCACCCTTAACCCTTAAACCTCACCCTTAACCCTCACCCTTAACCCTCACCCTTAACCCTCACCCTTAACCCTCACCCTTAACCCTCACCCTTAACCCTCAGCCTTAACCCTCACCCTTAACCCTCACCCTTAACCATTAACCCTAAACCTTAACCCTCCCCCTTAACCCTCACCCTTATCCCTCACCTTTAACCCTCACCCATAACCTTCACCCTTAATCCTCACCCTTAACCCTTAACCCTCACCCTTAACCCTCACCCTTAAACCTGACCCTTAACACTCACCCTTAAACCTCACCCTTAACCCTCACCCGTAACCCTCACCCTTAATCATCACCCTTAACCCTCACCCTTAACCCTCACCTTTAACCCTCACCCTTACCCTTCACCCTTAACCTTCACCCTTAACCCTTAACCCTTACCCTTAACCCTCACCATTAACCCTCACCATTAACCCTCACCCTTAACCCTTAACCTTAACCCTTAACACTCACCCTTAAACCTCACCCTTAACGCTCACCCTTAACCCTCACCCTTTAGCCTCACCCTTACCCTTAACCCTCACCCTTAACCCGCACCCTTAACACGCACCCTTTACCCTCACCCTTAACCCTCACCCTTAACCCTCACCCTTAACCCTCACCCTTAACCCTCACCCTTAACCCTCACCTTTAACCCTCACCTTTAACCCTCACACTTAACGCTCACCCTTAACGCTCACCCTTAATGCTCACCCTTAACGCTCACCATTAACCCTCACCGTTAACCCTCACCCTTAACCCTCACCCTTAACCCTCACCCTTAACCCTCACCCTTAACCCTCACCCTTAATACTCACCCTTAACCCTTAACCCTCACCCTTAACCCTCACCCTTAACCCTCACCCTTAACCCTCACCATTAACCCTCACCCTTAACCGTCACCCTTAACCCTCACCCTAATGGGAGTTATCTATAGGCCCCCAAACAGTAGCCTCGACATAGGGTGCAAGTTGAATCAGGAGATAAAATTGGCGTGTCAAAAATGTGATGCTACTGTGGTTATGGGAGATTTCAACATGCAGGTAGACTGGGAAAATCAGGTTGGAAATGGACCCCAGGAAAGAGAGTTTGTAGAGTGCCTTCGAGATGGATTCTTAGAACAGCTTGTACTGGAGCCTACCAGGGAGAAGGCAATTCTGGATTTAGTGTTGTGTAATGATCCTGATCTGATAAGGGGACTAGAGGTAAAAGAGCCATTAGGAGGCAGTGATCACAACATGATAAGTTTTACTCTGCAAATGGAAAGGCAGAAGGGAAAATCGGAAGTGTGGGTATTACAGTATAGCAAAGGGGATTACAGAGGCATGAGGCGGGAGCTGGCCAAAATTGATTGGAAGGAGGCCCTAGCAGGGAAGACGGTAGAACAGCAATGGCAGGTATTCCTGGGAATAATGCAGAGGTTGCAGGATCAATTTATTCCAAAGAGGTGGAAAGACTCTAAGGGGAGTAAGAGACACCTGTGGCTGACGAGGGAAGTCAGGGACAGCATAAAAATTAAGGAGAGGAAGTATAACATAGCAAAGAAGAGTGGGAAGACAGAGGATTGGGACTCTTTTAAAGAGCAACAAAAGTTAACTAAAAAGGCAATACGGGGAGAAAAGATGAGGTACGAGGGTAAACTAGCCAATAATATAAAGGAGGATAGCAAAAGTTTTTTTAGGTACGTGAAGAGGAAAAAAATAGTCAAGGCAAATGTGGGTCCCTTGAAGACAGAAGCAGGGGAATTTATTATGGGGAACAAAGAAATGGCAGACGAGTTAAACCGTTACTTTGGATCTGTCTTCACTGAGGAAGATACACACAATCTCCCAAATGTTCTAGGGGCCGGAGAACCTAGGGTGATGGAGGAACTGAAGGAAATCCACATTAGGCAGGAAATGGTTTTGGGTAGACTGATGGGACTGAAGGCTGATAAATCCCCAGGGCCTGATGGTCTGCATCCCAGAGTACTTAAGGAGGTGGCTCTAGAAATAGTGGAAGCATTGGAGATCATTTTTCAATGTTCTATAGATTCAGGATCAGTTCCTGTGGATTGGAGGATAGCAAATGTTATCCCACTTTTTAAGAAAGGAGGGAGAGAGAAAACGGGTAATTATAGACCAGTTAGTCTGACATCAGTGGTGGGGAAGATGCTGGAGTCAATTATAAAAGACGAAATTGCTGAGCATTTGGATAGCAGTAACGGGATCATTCCGAGTCAGCATGGATTTACGAAGGGGAAATCATGCTTGACAAATCTACTGGAATTTTTTGAGGATGTAACTAGGAAAATTGACAAGGGAGAGTCAGTGGATGTGGTGTACCTCGACTTTCAGAAAGCCTTCGACAAGGTCCCACATAGGAGATTAGTGGGCAAAATTAGGGCACATGGTATTGGGGGTAGGGTACTGACATGGATAGAAAATTGGTTGACAGACAGAAAGCAAAGAGTGGGGATAAATGGGTCCCTTTCGGAATGGCAGGCAGTGACCAGTGGGGTACCGCAAGGTTCGGTGCTGGGACCCCAGCTATTTACGATATACATTAATGACTTAGACGAAGGGATTAAAAGTACCATTAGCAAATTTGCAGATGATACTAAGTTGGGGGGTAGTGTGAATTGTGAGGAAGATGCAATAAGGCTGCAGGGTGACTTGGACAGGTTGTGTGAGTGGGCGGATACATGGCAGATGCAGTTTAATGTAGATAAGTGTGAGGTTATTCACTTTGGAAGTAAGAATAGAAAGGCAGATTATTATCTGAATGGTGTCAAGTTAGGAGGAGGGGGAGTTCAACGAGATCTGGGTGTCCTAGTGCATCAGTCAATGAAAGGAAGCATGCAGGTTCAGCAGGCAGTGAAGAAAGCCAATGGAATGTTGGCCTTCGTAACAAGAGGAGTTGAGTATAGGAGCAAAGAGGTCCTTCTACAGTTGTACCGGGCCCTGGTGAGACCGCACCTGGAGTACTGTGTGCAGTTTTGGTCTCCAAATTTGAGGAAGGATGTTCTTGCTATGGAGGGCGTGCAGCGTAGGTTCACTAGGTTAATTCCCGGAATGGCGGGACTGTCGTATGTTGAAAGGCTGGAGCGATTGGGCTTGTATACACTGGAATTTAGAAGGATGAGGGGGGATCTTATTGAAACATATAAGATAATTAGGGGATTGGACACATTAGAGGCAGATAACATGTTCCCAATGTTGGGGGAGTCCAGAACAAGGGGCCACAGTTTGAGAATAAGGGGTAGGCCATTTAAAACGGAGATGAGGAAGAACTTTTTCAGTCAGAGAGTGGTGAAGGTGTGGAATTCTCTGCCTCAGAGGGCAGTGGAGGCCAGTTCGTTGGATGCTTTCAAGAGAGAGCTGGATAGAGCTCTTAAGGATAGCGGAGTGAGGGGGTATGGGGAGAAGGCAGGAACGGGGTACTGATTGAGAGTGATCAGCCATGATCGCATTGAATGGCGGTGCTGGCTCGAAGGGCTGAATGGCCTACTCCTGCACCTATTGTCTATTGTCTATTGTCTATTGTCACCCTTAACCCTCAGTTAACCCTCACCCTTAACACTCACCCTTAACCCTCTCCCTTAACCCTCACCCTTAACCCTTAAACCTCACCCTTAACCCTCACCCTTAACCCTCACCCTTAACCCTCACCCTTAACCCTTAAACCTCACCCTTAACCCTCACCCTTATCCCTCACCCTTAATCCTCACCCTTAACCCTCACCCTTACCCTTACCCTTAAACCTCACCCTTAACCCTCACCCTTAACCCTCACCCTTAGCCCTCACCCTCAAACCTCACCCTTCACCCTCACCCTTAACCTTCACCCTTAACCCTCACGCTAAACATCACCCTTAACCCTCACCCTTAGCCCTCACCCTTAACCCTCACCCTTAACCCTCACCCTTAACCCTCACCCTTAACCCTTAACCCTCACCCTTAATCCTCACCCTTAACCCTCACCCTTAACCATCACCTTTAACCCTCACACTTAACCCTCACCCTTAACCCTCACCCTTAACCCTCACTCTTGACCCTCACCCTTAACCCTTAAACCTCACCCTTAACCCTCACCCTTAACCCTCACCCTTAACCCTCACCCTTAACCCTCACCCTTAACCCTCACCCTTAACCCTCTGCCTTAACCCTCACCCTTAACCCTCACCGTTAACCATTAACCCTAAACCTTAACCCTCCCCCTTAACCCTCACCCTTATCCCTCACCTTTAACCCTCACCCTTAACCTTCACCCTTAATCCTCACCCTTAACCCTTAACCCTCACCCTTAACCCTCACCCTTATACCTGACCCTTAACACTCACCCTTAAACCTCACCCTTAACCCTCACCCGTAACCCTCACCCTTAATCATCACCCTTAACCCTCACCCTTAACCCTCACCTTTAACCCTCACCCTTACCCTTCACCCTTAACCTTCACCCTTAACCCTTAACCCTCACCCTTAACCCTCACCCTTAACCCTCACCCTTAACCCTTAACCCTCACCCTTAACCCTCACCATTAACCCTCACCATTAACCCTCACCCTTAACCCTTAACCTTAACCCTTAACACTCACCCTTAAACCTCACCCTTAACGCTCACCCTTAACCCTCACCCTTTAGCCTCACCCTTACCCTTAACCCTCACCCTTAACCCGCACCCTTAACACGCACCCTTTACCCTCACCCTTAACCCTCACCCTTAACCCTCACCCTTAACCCTCACCCTTAATCCTCACCCTTAACCCTCACCTTTAACCCTCACCTTTAACCCTCACACTTAACGCTCACCCTTAACGCTCACCCTTAACGCTCACCCTTAACGCTCACCATTAACCCTCACCGTTAACCCTCACCCTTAACCCTCACCCTTAACCCTCACCCTTAACCCTCACCCTTAACCTTCACCCTTAATACTCACCCTTAACCCTTAACCCTCACCCTTAACCCTCACCCTTAACCCTCACCCTTAACCCTCACCATTAACCCTCACCCTTAACAGTCACCCTTAACCCTCACCCTTAACCCTCAGTTAACCCTCACCCTTAACACTCACCCTTAACCCTCTCCCTTAACCCTCACCCTTAACCCTTAAACCTCACCCTTAACCCTCACCCTTAACCCTCACCCTTAATCCTCACCCTTAACCCTCACCCTTACCCTTAAACCTCACCCTTAACCCTCACCCTTAACCCTCACCCTTAGCCCTCACCCTCAAACCTCACCCTTCACCCTCACCCTTAACCCTCACACTTAACCCTTAACCCTCACGCTAAACCCTCACCCTTAACCCTCACCCTTAGCCCTCACCCTTAACCCTCACCCTTAACCCTTAACCCTCACCCTTAACCCTCACCCTTAACCCTCACCCTTAACCCTCACCCTTAACCCTCACACTAACCCTCACCTTTAACCCTCACCCTTAACCCTCACCCTCAACCCTCACCCTTAACCCTCACACTTAACCCTCACCCTTATCACTCACCCTTAACCCTCACCCTTAACCCTCACCCTTAACCCTCACCCTTAATCCTCACCCTTAACCCTTAACCCTCACCCTTAACCCTCACCATTAACCCTCACCCTTAACCCTCACCCTTAACCCTCACCCTTAACCCTCACCGTTAATCGTCACCCTTAACCCTCACCCTTAACCCTCACTATTAACCCTCACCCTTACCCTTAACCCTCACCCTTAACCCTCACCCTTAACACACCCTTAACCCTCACCCTTAACCCTTAACCCTCACCCTTAACCCTCACCCTTAGACCTCACACTTAACCTTCACCCTTAACCCTCACCCTTAACCCTCACCCTTAACCCTTAACCCTCACCCTTAATCCTTACCCTTAACACTTAATCCTCACCATTAACCCTCACCCTTAACCATCACCCTTAACCCTCACACTTAACCCTCACCCTTAACCCTCACCCTTAACCCTCACCCTTGACCCTCACCCTTAACCCTTAAACATCACCCTTAACCCTCACCCTTAACCCTCACCCTTAACCCTCACCCTTAACCCTCACCCTTAACCCTCACCCTTAACCCTCAACCTTAACCCTCACCCTTAACCCTCACCCTTAACCATTAACCCTAAACCTTAACCCTCACCCTTAACCCTCACCCTTATCCCTCACCTTTAACCCTCACCCTTAACACTCACCCTTAACCATTAAACCTCACCCTTAACCCTCACCCTTATCCCTCACCCTTAATCCTCACCCTTAACCCTCACCCTTACCCTTAAACCTCACCCTTAACCCTCACCCTTAACCCTCACCCTTAGCCCTCACCCTTAACCCTCACCCTTAACCCTCACCCTTAACCCTCTCCCTTAACCCTTAACCCTCACGCTAAACCCTCACCCTTAACCCTCACCCTTAGCCCTCACCCTTAACCCTCACCCTTAACCCTCACCCTTAACCCTCACCCTTAACCCTTAACCCTCACCCTTAATCCTCACCCTTAACCCTCACCCTTAACCATCACCCTTAACCCTCACACTTAACCCTCACCCTTAACCCTCACCCTTAACCCTCACCCTTGACCCTCACCCTTATCCCTTAAACCTCACCCTTAACCCTCACCCTTAACCCTCACCCTTAACCCTCACCCTTAACCCTCACTCTTAACCCTCACCCTTAACCCTCAGCCTTAACCCTCACCCTTAACCCTCACCCTTAACCATTAACCCTAAACCTTAACCCTCCCCCTTAACCCTCACCCTTAGCCCTCACCCTTAACCCTCACCCTTAACCCTCACCCTTAACCCTCACCCTTAACCCTTAACCCTCACGCTAAACCCTCACCCTTAACCCTCACCCTTAGCCCTCACCCTTAACCCTCGCCCTTAACCCTCACCCTTAACCCTCACCCTTAACCCTTAACCCTCACCCTTAATCCTCACCCTTAACCCTCACCCTTAACCATCACCCTTAACCCTCACACTTAACCCTCACCCTTAACCCTCACCCTTGACCCTCACCCTAAACCCTTAAACTTCACCCTTAACCCTCACCCTTAACCCTCACCCTTAACCCTCACCCTTAACCCTCACCCTTAACCCTCAGCCTTAACCCTCACCCTTAACCCTCACCCTTAACCATTAACCCTAAACCTTAACCCTCCCCCTTAACCCTCACCCATATCCCTCACCTTTAACCCTCACCCTTAACCTTCACCGTTAATCCTCACCCTTAACCCTTAACCCTCACCCTTAACCCTCACCCTTAACCCTGACCTTTAACACTCACCCTTAAACCTCACCCTTAACCCTCACCCGTAACCCTCACCCTTAATCATCACCCTTAACCCTCACCCTTAACCCTCACCTTTAACCCTCACACTTACCCTTCACCCTTAACCCTCACCCTTAACCCTTAACCCTCACCCTTAACCCTCACCCTTAACCCTCACCCTTAACCCTCACCCTTAACCCTTAACCCTCACCCTTAACCCTCACTATTAACCCTCACCATTAACCCTCACCCTTAACCCTTAACCTTAACCCTTAACACTCACCCTTAAACCTCACCCTTAACGCTCACCCTTAACCCTCACCCTTAACCCTCATCCTTAACACGCACCCTTTACCCTCACCCTTAACCCTCACCCTTAACCCTCACCCTTAACCCTCACCCTTAACCCTCACCTTTAACCCTCACCTTTAACCCTCACCCTTAACGCTCACCCTTAACGCTCACCCTTAACGCTCACCCTTAACGCTCACCATTAACCCTCACCGTTAACCCTCACCCTTAACCCTCACCCTTAACCCTCACCCTTAACCCTCACCCTTAACCCTCACCCTTAATACTCACCCTTAACCCTTAACCCTCACCCTTAACCCTCACCCTTAACCCTCACCCTTAACCCTCACCATTAACCCTCACCCTTAACCGTCACCCTTAACCCTCACCCTTAACCCTCA
This sequence comes from Rhinoraja longicauda, assembly GCF_053455715.1. NCBI lineage: Eukaryota > Metazoa > Chordata > Chondrichthyes > Rajiformes > Arhynchobatidae > Rhinoraja > Rhinoraja longicauda. Next base: position 40,743,228 of record NC_135971.1, on the reverse strand, counting down.
GTTAACCCTCACCCTTAACACTCACCCTTAACCCTCTCCCTTAACCCTCACCCTTAACCCTTAAACCTCACCCTTAACCCTCACCCTTAACCCTCACCCTTAACCCTCACCCTTAACCCTCACCCTTAGCCCTCACCCTTAACCCTCACCCTTAACCCTCACCCTTAACCTTCACCCTTAACCCTAAACCCTCACCCTAAACCCTCACCCTTAACCCTCACCCTTAACCCTCACCCTTAACCATTAACCCTAAACCTTAACCCTCACCCTTAACCCTCACCCTTATCCCTCACCTTTAACCCTCACCCTTAACACTCACCCTTAACCCTTAACCCTCACCCTTAACCCTCACCCTTATCCCTCACCCTTAATCCTCACCCTTAACCCTCACCCTTACCCTTAAACCTCACCCTTAACGCTCACCCTTAACCCTCACCCTTAACCCTCACCCTTAACCCTCTCCCTTAACCCTCACCCTTAACCCTTAACCCTCACCCTTAATCCTCACCCTTAACCCTCACCCTTAACCATAACCCTTAACCCTCACACTTAACCCTCACCCTTAACCCTCACCCTTAACCCTCACCCTTGACCCTCACCCTTATCCCTTAAACCTCACCCTTAACCCTCAGCCTTAACCCTCACCCTTAACCCTCACCCTTAACCATTAACCCTAAACCTTAACCCTCCCCCTTAACACTCACCCTTATCCCTCACCTTTAACCCTCACCCTTAACCTTCACCGTTAATCCTCACCCTTAACCCTTAACCCTCACCCTTAACCCTCACCCTTAACCCTGACCCTTAACACTCACCCTTAAACCTCACACTTAACCCTCACCCGTAACCCTCACCCTTAATCATCACCCTTAACCCTCACCCTTAACCCTCACCTTTAACCCTCACCCTTACCCTTCACCCTTAACCCTCACCCTTAACCCTTAACCCTCACCCTTAACCCTCACCCTTAACCCTCACCCTTAACCCTCACCCTTAACCCTTAACCCTCACCCTTAACCCTCACCATTAACCCTCACCATTAACCCTCACCCTTAACCCTTAACCTTAACCCTTAACACTCACCCTTAAACCTCACCCTTAACGCTCACCCTTAACCCTCACCCTTAACCCTCACCCTTAACACGCACCCTTTACCCTCACCTTTAACCCTCACCCTTAACCCTCACCCTTAACCCTCACCCTTAACCCTCACCCTTAACCCTCACCTTTAACCCTCACCTTTAACCCTCACCCTTAACGCTCACCCTTAACGCTCACCCTTAACGCTCACCCTTAACGCTCACCATTAACCCTCACCGTTAACCCTCACCCTTAACCCTCACCCTTAACCCTCACCCTTAACCCTCACACTTAACCCTCACCCATAATACTCACCCTTAACCCTTAACCCTCACCCTTAACCCTCACCCTTAACCCTCACACTTAACCCTCACCATTAACCCTCACCCTTAACCGTCACCCTTAACCCTCACCCTTAACCCTCAGTTAACCCTCACCCTTAACACTCACCCTTAACCCTCTCCCTTAACCCTCACCCTTAACCCTTAAACCTCACCCTTAACCCTCACCCTTAACCCTCACCCTTAACCCTCACCCTTAACCCTCACCCTTAGCCCTCACCCTTAACCCTCACCCTTAACCCTCACCGTTAACCTTCACCCTTAACCCTTAACCCTCACCCTAAACCCTCACCCTTAACCCTCACCCTTAGCCCTCACACTTAACCTTCACCCTTAACCCTCACCCTTAACCCTCACCCTTAACCCTTAACCCTCACCCTTAATCCTTACCCTTAACACTTAATCCTCACCCTTAACCCTCACCCTTAACCATCACCCTTAACCCTCACACTTAACCCTCACCCTTAACCCTCACCCTTAACCCTCACCCTTGATCCTCACCCTTAACCCTTAAACCTCACCCTTAACACTCACCCTTAACCCTCACCCTTAACCATCACCCTTAACCCTTAACCCTCACCGTAAACCCTCACCCTTAACCCTCACCCTTAGCCCTCTCACTTAACCTTCACCCTTAACCCTCACCCTTAACCTCACACTTAATCCTCACCCTTAACCCTTAACTCTCACACTTAACCCTCACCATTATCCCTCACCCTTAACCCTCACCTTTAACCCTCCCCTTAACCCTCACCCTTAACCCTCACCCTTAACCCTCACACTTAACCCTCACCCTTATCACTCACCCTTAACCCTCACCCTTAACCCTCACCCTTAACCCTCACCCTTAATCCTCACCCTTAACCCTTAACCCTCACCCTTAACCCTCACCATTAACCCTCACCCTTCACCCTCACCCTTAACCCTCACCCTTAACCCTCACCCTTAACCCTCACCGTTAATCGTCACCCTTAACCCTCACCCTTAACCCTCACCATTAACCCTCACCCTTACCCTTAATCCTCACCCATAACACTCTCCCTTAACACACACCCTTAACCCTCACCCTTAACCTTAACCCTCACCCTTAACCCTCACCCTTAACCCTCACACTAACCCTCACCTTTAACCCTCACCCTTAACCCTCACCCTTAAACCTCACCCTTAACCCTCACACTTAACCCTCACCCTTATCACTCACCCTTAACCCTCACCCTTAACACTCACCCATAACCCTCACCCTTAATCCTCACCCTTAACCCTTAACCGTCACCCTTAACCCTCACCATTAACCCACACCCTTAACCCTCACCCTTAACCCTCACCTTTAACCCTCACCCTTAACCCATAACCCTCACCCGGAACCCTCACCCTTAACACTCACCCATAACCCTCACCCTTAATCCTCACCCTTAACCCTTAACCGTCACCCTTAACCCTCACCATTATCCCTCACTCTTAACCCTCACCCTTAACCCTCACCCTTAACCCTCACCCTTAACCCTTAACCCTCACCCTTAACCCTCACCCTTAACCCTCACACTAACCCTCACCTTTAACCCTCACCCTTAACCCTCACCCTTAAACCTCACCCTTAACCCTCACACTTAACCCTTACCCTTATCACTCACCCTTAACCCTCACCCTTAACACTCACCCATAACCCTCACCCTTATCACTCACCCTTAACCCTCACCCTTAACCCTCACCCTTAACCCTCACCCTTAATCCTCACCCTTAACCCTTAACCCTCACCCTTAACCCTCACCATTAACCCTCACCCTTAACCCTTAACCCTTAACCCTCACCCTTAATCCTTACCCTTAACACTTAATCCTCACCCTTAACCCTCACCCTTAACCATCACCCTTAACCCTCACACTTAACCCTCACCCCTAACCCTCACCCTTAACCCTCACCCTTGATCCTCACCCTTAACCCTTAAACCTCACCCTTAACCCTCACCCTTAACCCTCACCCTTAACCCTCACCCTTAACCCTTAACCCTCACCCTAAACCCTCACCCTTAACCCTCACCCTTAGCCCTCACACTTAACCTTCACCCTTAACCCTCACCCTTAACCCTCACCCTTAATCCTCACCCTTAACCCTTAACTCTCACCCTTAACCCTCACCATTAACCCTCACCCTTAACCCTCACCTTTAACCCTCCCCTTAACCCTCACCCTTAACCCTCACCCTTAACCCTCACACTTAACCCTCACCCTTATCACTCACCCTTAACCCTCACCCTTAACCCTCACCCTTAACCCTCACCCTTAATCCTCACCCTTAACCCTTAACCCTCACCCTTAACCCTCACCATTAACCCTCACCCTTAACCCTCACCCTTAACCCTCACCCTTAACCCTCACCCTTAACCCTCGCCGTTAATCGTCACCCTTAACCCTCACCCTTAACCCTCACCATTAACCCTCACCCTTACCCTTAACCCTCACCCTTAACACTCTCCCTTAACCCACACCCGTAACCCTCACCCGTAACCCTTAACCCTCACCCTTAACCCTCACACTAACCCTCACCTTTAACCCTCACCCTTAACCCTCACCCTTAAACCTCACCCTTAACCCTCACACTTAACCCTCAACCTTATCACTCACCCTTAACCCTCACCCTTAACACTCACCCATAACCCTCACCCTTAATCCTCACCCTTAACCCTTAACCGTCACCCTTAACCCTCACCATTAACCCTCACCCTTAACCCTCACCCTTAACCCTCACCTTTAACCCTCACCCTTAACCCATAACCCTCACCCGGAACCCTCACCCTTAACTCTCACCCTTAACCCTCACCCTCAACCCTCACCCTTAACCCTCACCCTTAACCCTCACCCTTAACCCTCACCCTTAACCCTTAACCCTCACTCTTAACCCTCACCCTTAACCCTTAACCCTCACCCTTAACCCTCACCCTTAACCCTCACCCTTACCCTTAACCTTCACGCTTAACCATCACCCTTAACCCTCACCCTTAACCCTCACCCTTAACCCTCACCCTTAGCCCTCACCCTTAACCCTCACCCTTAACCCTCACCCTTAACCCTCACCCTTAACCCTTAACCCTCACCCATAACCCTCACCCTTAACCCTCACCCTTAACCCTTACCCTCAATTCTCACCCTTAATCCTCACCCTTACCCCTCACCCTTTACCCTCACCCTTAACCCTCACCCTAAACCCTCACCCTTAACCCTTAACCCTCACCCTTAACCCTCACCCTTAACCCTTAACCCTCACCCGTAACCCTCACCCTTAACCCTTAACCCTCACCCTTATCCCTCACCCTTAACCCTCACCCTTAACCCTCACCCTTAGCCCTCACCCTTAACCCTCACCCTTAACCCTCACCCTTAACCCTCACCCTTAACCCTCACCCTTAACCCTTAACCCTCACCCTTAACCCTCACCCTTAACCCTTAACCCTCACCCGTAACCCTCACCCTTAACCCTTAACCCTCACCATTATCCCTCACCCTTAACCCTCACCCTTAACCCTCACCCTTAACCCTTAACCCTCACCCTAAACCCTCACCCTTAACCCTCACCCTTAGCCCTCACCCTTAACCTTCACCCTTAACCCTCACCCTTAACCCTTAACCCTCACCCTTAATCATCACCCTTAACCCTTTATCCTCACCCATAACCCTCACCCTTAACCCTCACCCTTAGCCCTCACCCTTAACCCTCACCCTTAACCCTCACCCTTAACCCTTAACCCTCACCCTAAACCCTCACCCTTAACCCTCACCCTTAGCCCTCACCCTTAATCTTCACCCTTAACCCTCACCCTTAACCCTCACACTTAACCCTTAACCCTCCCCCTTAATCATTACCCTTAACCCTTAACCCTCACCCTTAACCCTCACCCTTAATACTCACCCTTAACCCTTAACTCTCACCCTTAACCCTCACCATTAACCCTCACCCTTAACCCTCACCTTTAACCCTCCCCTTAACCCTCCCCTTAACCCTCACCCTTAACCCTCACACTTAACCCTCAACCTTATCACTCACCCTTAACCCTCACCCTTAACCCTCACCCTTAACCCTCACCCTTAATCCTCACGCTTAACCCTTAACCCTCACCCTTAACCCTCACCATTAACCCTCACCCTTAACCCTCACCCTTAACCCTCACCCTTAACCCTCACCCTTAACCCTCACCGTTAATCGTCACCCTTAACCCTCACCCTTAACCCTCACCATTAACCCTCACCCTTACCCTTAACCCTCACCCTTAACACTCTCCCTTAACCCACACCCTTAACCCTCACCCTTAACCCTTAACCCTCACCCTTAACCCTCACCCTTAACCCTCACACTAACCCTCACCTTTAACCCTCACCCTTAACCCTCACCCTTAAACCTCACCCTTAACCCTCACACTTAACCCTCACCCTTATCACTCACCCTTAACCCTCACCCTTAACACTCACCCATAACCCTCACCCTTAATCCTCACCCTTAACCCTTAACCGTCACCCTTAACCCTCACCATTAACCCTCACCCTTAACCCTCACCCTTAACCCTCACCTTTAACCCTCACCCTTAACCCATAACCCTCACCCGGAACCCTCACCCTTAACTCTCACCCTTAACCCTCACCCTCAACCCTCACCCTTAACCCTCACCCTTAACACTCACCCTTAACCCTCACCCTTAACCCTTAACCCTTAACCCTCACCCTTAACCCTCACCCTTAACCCTTAACCCTTAACCCTCACCCTTAACCCTCACCCTTAACCCTCACCCTTACCCTTAACCTTCACGCTTAACCATCACCCTTAACCCTCACCCTTAACCCTCACCCTTAACCCTCACCCTTAATCCTCACCCTTAGCCCTTAACCCTCACCCATAACCCTCACCCTTAACCCTTAACCCTCACCCATAACACTCACCCTTAACCCTCACCCTTAACCCTTACCCTCAATTCTCACCCTTAATCCTCACCCTTAACCCTCACCCTTTACCCTCACCCTTAACCCTCACCCTTAACCCTCACCCTTAACCCTTAACCCTCACCCTTAACCCTCACCCTTAACCCTTAACCCTCACCCATAACCCTCACCCTTAACCCTTAACCCTCACCCTTATCCCTCACCCTTAACCCTCACCCTTAACCCTCACCCTTAGCCCTCACCCTTAACCCTCCCCTTAACCCTCCCCCTTAACCCTCACCCTTAACCCTCACACTTAACCCTCAAACTTATCACTCACCCTTAACCCTCACCCTTAACCCTCACCCTTAACCCTCACCCTTAATCCTCACGCTTAACCCTTAACCCTCACCCTTAACCCTCACCATTAACCCTCACCCTGAACCCTCACCCTTAACCCTCACCCTTAACCCTCACCCTTAACCCTCACCGTTAATCGTCACCCTTAACCCTCACCCTTAACCCTTAACCCTCACCCATAACCCTCACCCTTAACCCTTAACCCTCACCCTTATCCCTCACCCTTAACCCTCACCCTTAACCCTCACCCTTAGCCCTCACCCTTAACCCTCCCCTTAACCCTCCCCCTTAACCCTCACCCTTAACCCTCACACTTAACCCTCAAACTTATCACTCACCCTTAACCCTCACCCTTAACCCTCACCCTTAACCCTCACCCTTAATCCTCACGCTTAACCCTTAACCCTCACCCTTAACCCTCACCATTAACCCTCACCCTTAACCCTCACCCTTAACCCTCACCCTTAACCCTCACCCTTAACCCTCACCGTTAATCGTCACCCTTAACCCTCACCCTTAACCCTCACCATTAACCCTCACCCTTACCCTTAACCCTCACCCTTAACACTCTCCCTTAACCCACACCCTTAACCCTCACCCTTAACCCTTAACCCTCACCCTTAACCCTCACCCTAAACCCTCACACTAACCCTCACCTTTAACCCTCACCCTTAACCCTCACCCTTAAACCTCACCCTTAACCCTCACACTTAACCCTCACCCTTATCACTCACCCTTAACCCTCACCCTTAACACTCACCCATAACCCTCACCCTTAATCCTCACCCTTAACCCTTAACCGTCACCCTTAACCCTCACCATTAACCCTCACCCTTAACCCTCACCCTTAACCCTCACCTTTAACCCTCACCCTTAACCCATAACCCTCACCCGGAACCCTCACCCTTAACTCTCACCCTTAACCCTCACCCTCAACCCTCACCCTTAACCCTCACCCTTAACCCTCACCCTTAACCCTCACCCTTAACCCTCACCCTTAACCCTCACCCTTAACCCTTAACCCTTAACCCTCACCCTTAACCCTCACCCTTAACCCTCACCCTTACCCTTAACCTTCACGCTTAACCATCACCCTTAACCCTTACCCTTAACCCTCACCCTTAACCCTCACCCTTAATCCTCACCCTTAGCCCTTAACCCTCACCCATAACCCTCACCCTTAACCCTTAACCCTCACCCATAACACTCACCCTTAACCCTCACCCTTAACCCTTACCCTCAATTCTCACCCTTAATCCTCACCCTTAACCCTCACCCTTTACCCTCACCCTTAACCCTCACCCTTAACCCTCACCCTTAACCCTTAACCCTCACCCTTAACCCTCACCCTTAACCCTTAACCCTCACCCATAACCCTCACCCTTAACCCTTAACCCTCACCCTTATCCCTCACCCTTAACCCTCACCCTTAACCCTCACCCTTAGCCCTCACCCTTAACCCTCACCCTTAACCCTCACCCTTAACCCTCACCCTTAACCCTTAACCCTCACCCTAATCCCTCACCCTTAACCCTCACCCTTAGCCCTCACCCTTAACCTTCACCCTTAAACCTCACCCTTAACCCTCACCCTTAACCCTTAACCCTCACCCTTAATCATTACCCTTAACCCTTTATCCTCACCCATAACCCTCACCCTTAACCCTCACCCTTAGCCCTCACCCTTAACCCTCACCCTTAAACCTCACTCTTAACCCTTAACCCTCACCCTAAACCCTCACCCTTAACCCTCACCCTTAGCCCTCACCCTTAATCTTCACCCTTAACCCTCACCCTTAACCCTCACCCTTAACCCTTAACCCTCACCCTTAATCATTACCCTTAACCCTTAATCCTCACCCTTAACCCTCACCCCTAACCATCACCCTTAACCCTCACCCTTAACTCTCACCCTTAACCCTCACCCTTAACCCTCAGCCTTAACCCTCACCCTTAACCCTCACCCTTATCCCTCACCTTTAACCCTCACCCTTAACCTTCACAATTAATCCTCACCCTTGACCCTTAACCCTCACCGTTAACCCTCACCCTTAACCCTCACCCTTAACCCTCACCCTTAACCCTCACCCTTAACCCTCACCCTTAACCCTCACCTTTAACCCTCACCCTTAACCCTCACCCTTAACCCTCACCCTTAACCCTTAAACCTCACCCTTAACCCTCAACCTTAACCCTCACCCTTAACCCTCACCCTTAACCATTAACCCTCACCCTTAACCCTCACCCTTATCCCTCACCTTTAACCCTCACCCTTAACCTTCACAATTAATCCTCACCCTTAACCATTAACCCTCACCCTTAACCCTCACCCTTAACCCTCACCATTAACCCTCACCATTAACCCTCACCTTTAACCCTTACACTTAACCCTCAACCTTAACCCTTAACACTCACCCTTAAACCTCACCCTTAACGCTCACCCTTAACCCTGACCATTAACCCTCACACTTAACCCTCACCCTTAACACTCACCCTTAACCCTGTCCCTTAACCCTCATCGTTAACCCTTAAACCTCACCCTTAACCCTCACCCTTATCCCTCACCCTTAACCCTTAACCCTTAACCCTCACCCTTAACCCTCACCCTTAACCCTCACCCTTAACCCTCACCCTTAACCATTAACCCTCACCCTTATCCCTCACCCTTAACCCTCACCATTAACCCTCACCATTAACCCTCACCTTTAACCCTCACCCTTAACCCTCAACCTTAACCCTTAACACTCACCCTTAAACCTCACCCTTAACGCTCACCCTTAACCCTCACCCTTAACCCTCACACTTAACCCTCACCCTTAACACTCACCCTTAACCCTCTCCCTTAACACTCATCGTTAACCCTTAAACCTCACCCTTAACACTCACCCTTAACCCTCACCCTTAACCCTCACCGTTAACCCTCACCCTTAACCCTCACCATTTACCCTCACCCTTAACCCTCACCCTAAACCCTCACCCTTAACCCTTACCCTTACCCATCACCCTTAACCCTCACCCTTAATCCTCACCCTTAACCCTTAACTCTCACCCTTAACCCTCACCATTAACCCTTACCCTTAACCCTCACCTTTAACCCTCCCCTTAACCCTCACCCTTAACCCTCACCCTTAACCCTCACACTTAACCCTCACCCTTATCACTCACCCTTAACCCTCACCCTTAACCCTCACCCTTAACCCTCACCCTTAATCCTCACCCTTTACCCTTAACCCTCACCCTTAACCCTCACCATTAACCCTCACCCTTAACCCTCACCCTTAACCCTCACCCTTAACCCTCACCCTTAACCCTCACCGTTAATCGTCACCCTTAACCCTCACCCTTAACCCTCACCATTAACCCTCATCGTTACCCTTAACCCTCACCCTTAACCCTCACCCTTAACCCACACCCTTAACCCTCACCCTTAACCCTTAACCCTCACCCTTAACCCTCACCCTTAACCCTCACACTAACCCTCACCTTTAACCCTCACCCTTAACCCTCACCCTTAAACCTCACCCTTAACCCTCACACTTAACCCTCACCCTTATCACTCACCCTTAACCCTCACCCTTAACACTCACCCATAACCCTCACCCTTAATCCTCACCCTTAACCCTTAACCGTCACCCTTAACCCTCACCATTAACCCTCACCCTTAACCCTCACCCTTAACCCTCACCTTTAACCCTCACCCTTAACCCTTAACCCTCACCCGGAACCCTCACCCTTAACTCTCACCCTTAACCCTCACCCTCAACCCTCAACCTTAACCCGCACGCTTAATCCTCACCCTTAACCCTCACACTTAACCCTCACCCTTAACCCTTACCCTTAACCCTCACCCTTAACCCTCACCCTTAACCCTCACCCTTATCACTCACCCTTAACCCTCACCCTTAACACTCACCCATAACCCTCACCCTTAACAGTCACCCTTAACCCTTAACCCTCACCCTTAACCCTCACCCTTATCCCTCACCCTTAATCCTCACCCTTACCCCTCACCCTTACCCTTAAACCTCACCCTTAACCCTCACCCTTAACCCTCACCCTTAGTCCTCACCCTCAACCCTCACCCTTCACCCTCACCCTTAACCCTTAACCCTCACCCTAAACCCTCACCCTTAACCCTCACCCTTAGCCCTCACCCTTAATCTTCACCCTTAACCCTCACCCTTAACCCTCACCCTTAACCCTCACCCTTAACCCTTAACCCTCACCCTTAATCCTCACCCTTAACCCTCACCCTTAACCATCACCCTTAACCCTCACACTTAACCCTCACCCTTAACCCTCACCCTTAACCCTCACCCTTGACCCTCACCCTTAACCCTTAAACATCACCCTTAACCCTCACCCTTAACCCTCACCCTTATCCCTCACCTTTAACCCTCACCCTTAACCTTCACACTTAATCCTCACCCTTGACCCTTAACCCTCACACTTAACCCTCACCCTTAACCCTCACCCTTAACCCTCACCCTTAACCCTCACCCTTAACCCTCACCCTTAATCCTCACCCTTAAACCTTAACCCTCACCCTTAACCCTCACCCTTAACCCTCACCCGTAACCCTCACCCTTAATCATCACCCTTAACCCTCACCCTTAACCCTCACCTTTAACCCTCACCCTTAACCCTCACCCTTAACCCTCACCCTTAACCCTCACCCTTAACATTCACCCTTAAACCTCACCTTTAACCCTCACCCTTAACCCTCACCCTTAACTCTCACCCTTAACCCTCACCCTTAACCCTCACCTTTAACCCTCACCCTTACCCTTAACCCTCACCCTTAACCCTCACCCTTAACCCTTAAACCTCACCCTTAACCCTCACCTTTAACCCTTACACTTAACCCTCAACCTTAACCCTTAACACTCACCCTTAAACCTCACCCTTAACGCTCACCCTTAACCCTGACCCTTAACCCTCACACTTAACCCTCACCCTTAACACTCACCCTTAACCCTGTCCCTTAACCCTCATCGTTAACCCTTAAACCTCACCCTTAACACTCACCCTTAACCCTCACCCTTAACCCTCACCCTTATCCCTCACCCTTAACCCTTAACCCTCACCCTTAACCCTCACCCTTAACCCTCACCCTTAACCCTCACCCATAACCCTCACCGTTAACCCTCACCCTTAACCCTCACCATTTACCCTCACCCTTAACCCTCACCCTAAACCCTCACCCTTAACCCTTACCCTTACCCCTCACCCTTAACCCTCACCCTTAACCCTCACCCTTAATCCTCACCCTTAACCCTCACCCTTAACCCTCACCGTTAATCATCACCCTTAACCCTGTCCCTTAACCCTCATCGTTAACCCTTAAACCTCACCCTTAACTCTCACCCTTAACCCTCACCATTAACCCTCACCCTTAACCCTCACCCTTAACCCTCACCCTTAACCATTAACCCTAAACCTTAACCCTCACCCTTAACCCTCACCCTTATCCCTCACCTTTAACCCTCACCCTTAACACTCACCCTTAACCCTTAACCCTCACCCTTAACCCTCACCCTTATCCCTCACCCTTAATCCTCACCCTTAACCCTCACCCTTACCCTTAAACCTCACCCGTAACCCTCACCTTTAACCCTCACCCTTAGCCCTCACCCTTAACCCTCACCCTTAACCCTCACCCTTAACCCTCCCCCTTAACCCTTAACCCTCACGCTAAACCCTCACCCTTAACCCTCACCCTTAGCCCTCACCCTTAACCCTCACCCTTAACCCTCACCCTTAACCCTCACCCTTAACCCTCAGCCTTAACCCTCACCCTTAACCCTCACCCTTAACCATTAACCCTAAACCTTAACCCTCCCCCTTAACCCTCACCCTTATCCCTCACCTTTAACCCTCACCCATAACCTTCACCCTTAATCCTCACCCTTAACCCTTAACCCTCACCCTTAACCCTCACCCTTAAACCTGACCCTTAACACTCACCCTTAAACCTCACCCTTAACCCTCACCCGTAACCCTCACCCTTAATCATCACCCTTAACCCTCACCCTTAACCCTCACCTTTAACCCTCACCCTTACCCTTCACCCTTAACCTTCACCCTTAACCCTTAACCCTCACCCTTAACCCTCACCATTAAACCTCACCATTAACCCTCACCCTTAACCCTTAACCTTAACCCTTAACACTCACCCTTAAACCTCACCCTTAACGCTCACCCTTAACCCTCACCCTTTAGCCTCACCCTTACCCTTAACCCTCACCCTTAACCCGCACCCTTAACACGCACCCTTTACCCTCACCCTTAACCCTCACCCTTAACCCTCACCCTTAACCCTCACCCTTAACCCTCACCCTTAACCCTCACCTTTAACCCTCACCTTTAACCCTCACACTTAACGCTCACCCTTAACGCTCACCCTTAACGCTCACCCTTAACGCTCACCATTAACCCTCACCGTTAACCCTCACCCTTAACCCTCACCCTTAACCCTCACCCTTAACCCTCACCCTTAACCCTCACCCTTAATACTCACCCTTAACCCTTAACCCTCACCCTTAACCCTCTCCCTTAACCCTCACCCTTAACCCTTAAACCTCACCCTTAACCCTCACCCTTAACCCTCACCCTTAACCCTCACCCTTAACCCTTAACCCTCACCCTTAACCCTCACCCTTATCCCTCACCCTTAATCCTCACCCTTAACCCTCACCCTTACCCTTAAACCTCACCCTTAACCCTCACCCTTAACCCTCACCCTTAGCCCTCACCCTCAAACCTCACCCTTCACCCTCACCCTTAACCCTCACCCTTAACCCTTATCCCTCACGCTAAACCCTCACCCTTAACCCTCATCCTTAGCCCTCACCCTTAACCCTCACCCTTAACCCTCACCCTTAACCCTCACCCTTAACCCTTAACCCTCACCCTTAATCCTCACCCTTAACCCTCACCCTTAACCATCACCTTTAACCCTCACACTTAACCCTCACCCTTAACCCTCACCCTTAACCCTCACTCTTGACCCTCACCCTTAACCCTTAAACCTCACCCTTAACCCTCACCCTTAACCCTCACCCTTAACCCTCACCCTTAACCCTCACCCTTAACCCTCACCCTTAACCCTCAGCCTTAACCCTCACCCTTAACCCTCACCGTTAACCATTAACCCTAAACCTTAACCCTCCCCCTTAACCCTCACCCTTATCCCTCACCTTTAACCCTCACCCTTAACCTTCACCCTTAATCCTCACCCTTAACCCTTAACCCTCACCCTTAACCCTCACCCTTAAACCTGACCCTTAACACTCACCCTTAAACCTCACCCTTAACCCTCACCCGTAACCCTCACCCTTAATCATCACCCTTAACCCTCACCCTTAACCCTCACCTTTAACCCTCACCCTTACCCTTCACCCTTAACCTTCACCCTTAACCCTTAACCCTCACCCTTAACCCTCACCCTTAACCCTCACCCTTAACCCTTAACCCTCACCCTTAACCCTCACCATTAACCCTCACCATTAACCCTCACCCTTAACCCTTAACCTTAACCCTTAACACTCACCCTTAAACACCCTTAACGCTCACCCTTAACCCTCACCCTTTAGCCTCACCCTTACCCTTAACCCTCACCCTTAACCCGCACCCTTAACACGCACCCTTTACCCTCACCCTTAACCCTCACCCTTAACCCTCACCCTTAACCCTCACCCTTAACCCTCACCCTTAACCCTCACCTTTAACCCTCACCTTTAACCCTCACACTTAATGCTCACCCTTAACGCTCACCCTTAACGCTCACCCTTAACGCTCACCATTAACCCTCACCGTTAACCCTCACCCTTAACCCTCACCCTTAACCCTCTCCCTTAACCCTCACCCTTAACCTTCACCCTTAATACTCACCCTTAACCCTTAACCCTCACCCTTAACCCTCACCCTTAACCCTCACCCTTAACCCTCACCATTAACCCTCACCCTTAACAGTCACCCTTAACCCTCACCCTTAACCCTCAGTTAACCCTCACCCTTAACACTCACCCTTAACCCTCTCCCTTAACCCTCACCCTTAACCCTTAAACCTCACCCTTAACCCTCACCCTTAACCCTCACCCTTAATCCTCACCCTTAACCCTCACCCTTACCCTTAAACCTCACCCTTAACCCTCACCCTTAACCCTCACCCTTAGCCCTCACCCTCAAACCTCACCCTTCACCCTCACCCTTAACCCTCACCATTAACCCTTAACCCTCACGCTAAACCCTCACCCTTAACCCTCACCCTTAGCCCTCACCCTTAACCCTCACCCTTAACCCTGACCCTTAACCCTCACCCTTAACCCTTAACCCTCACCCTTAATCCTCACCCTTAACCCTCACCCTTAACCATCACCTTTAACCCTCACACTTAACCCTCACCCTTAACCCTCACCCTTAACCCTCACTCTTGACCCTCACCCTTAACCCTCACTGTTAACCATTAACCCTAAACCTTAACCCTCCCCCTTAACCCTCACCCTTATCCCTCACCTTTAACCCTCACCCTTAACCTTCACCCTTAATCCTCACCCTTAACCCTTAACCCTCACCCTTAACCCTCACCCTTAACCCTCACCCGTAACCCTCACCCTTAATCATCACCCTTAACCCTCACCCTTAACCCTCACCTTTAACCCTCACCCTTAACCCTCACCCTTAACCCTCACCCTTAACCCTCACCCTTAACATACACCCTTAAACCTCACCCTTAACCCTCACCCTTAACCCTCACCCTTAATCCTCACCCTTAACCCTCACCCTTAACCCTCACATTTAACCCTCACCCTTACCCTTAACCCTCACCCTTAACCCTCACCATTAACCCTTAAACCTCACCCTTAACCCTCAACCTTAACCCTCACCCTTAACCCTCACCCTTAACCATTAACCCTCACCCTTAACCCTCACCCTTAACCCTCACCATTAACCCTCACCATTAACCCTCACCTTTAACCCTTACACTTAACCCTCAACCTTAACCCTTAACACTCACCCTTAAACCTCACCCTTAACGCTCACCCTTAACCCTGACCCTTAACCCTCACACTTAACCCTCACCGTTAACACTCACCCTTAACCCTGTCCCTTAACCCTCATCGTTAACCCTTAAACCTCACCCTTAACACTCACTCTTAACCCTCACCCTTAACCCTCACCCTTATCCCTCACCCTTAACCCTTAACCCTCACCCTTAACCCTCACCCTTAACCCTCACCCTTAACCCTCACCCTTAACCCTCACCCTTAACCCTCACCGTTAACCCTCACCCTTAACCCTCACCATTTACCCTCACCCTTAACCCTCACCCTAAACCCTCACCCTTAACCCTTACCCTTACCCCTCACCCTTAACCCTCACCCTTAACCCTCACCCTTAATCCTCACCGTTAACCCTCACCCTTAACCCTCACCGTTAATCATCACCCTTAACCCTGTCCCTTAACCCTCATCGTTAACCCTTAAACCTCACCCTTAACTCTCACCCTTAACCCTCAGCATTAACCCTCACCCTTAACCCTCACCCTTAACCCTCATCCTTAACACTCACCCTTAACCCACACCCTTAACCCTCACCCTTAACCCTCACCCTTAACCCTCACCGTTAATCATCACCCTTAACCCTCACCCTTAACCCTCACCATTAACCCTCACCCTTACCCTTAACCCTCACCTTTAACCCTCACCCTTAACCCACACCCTTAACCCTCACCCTTAACCCTTAACCCTCACCCTTTACCCTCACCCTTAACCCTCACCCTTAACCCTCACCCTTAACCCTCACACTAACCCTCACCTTTAACCCTCACCCTTAACCCTCACCCTCAACCCTCACCCTTAACCCTCACACTTAACCCTCACCCTTATCACTCACCCTTAACCCTCACCCTTAACACTCACCCTTAAACCTCACCCTTAATCCTCACCCTTAACCCTTAACCCTCACCCTTAACCCTCACCATTAACCCTCACCCTTAACCCTCACCCTTAACCCTCACCCTTAACACTCACCCTTAACCCTCACCGTTAATCGTCACCCTTAACCCTCACCCTTAACCCTCACTATTAACCCTCACCCTTACCCTTAACCCTCACCCTTAACCCTCACCCTTAACACACCCTTAACCCTCACCCTTAACCCTTAACCCTCACCCTTAACCCTCACCCTTAGACCTCACACTTAACCTTCACCCTTAAACCTCACCCTTAACCCTCACCCTTAACCCTTAACCCTCACCCTTAATCCTTACCCTTAACACTTAATCCTCACCATTAACCCTCACCCTTAACCATCACCCTTAACCCTCACACTTAACCCTCACCCTTAACCCTCACCCTTAACCCTCACCCTTGACCCTCACCCTTAACCCTTAAACCTCACCCTTAACCCTCACCCTTAACCCTCACCCTTAACCCTCACCCTTAACCCTCACCCTTAACCCTCACCGTTAACCCTCAACCTTAACCCTCACCCTTAACCCTCACCCTTAACCATTAACCCTAAACCTTAACCCTCACCCTTAACCCTCACCCTTATCCCTCACCTTTAACCCTCACCCTTAACACTCACCCTTAACCCTTAAACCTCACCCTTAACCCTCACCCTTATCCCTCACCCTTAATCCTCACCCTTAACCCTCACCCTTACCCTTAAACCTCACCCTTAACCCTCACCCTTAACCCTCACCCTTAGCCCTCACCCTTAACCCTCTCCCTTAACCCTTAACCCTCACGCTAAACCCTCACCCTTAACCCTCACCCTTAGCCCTCACCCTTAACCCTCACCCTTAACCCTCACCCTTAACCCTCACCCTTAACCCTTAACCCTCACCCTTAATCATCACCCTTAACCCTCACCCTTAACCATCACCCTTAACCCTCACACTTAACCCTCACCCTTAACCCTCACCCTTAACCCTCACCCTTGACCCTCACCCTTATCCCTTAAACCTCACCCTTAACCCTCACCCTTAACCCTCACCCTTAACCCTCACCCTTAACCCTCACCCTTAACCCTCACCCTTAACCCTCAGCCTTAACCCT
The DNA here is from genome assembly GCF_053455715.1 of Rhinoraja longicauda. Taxonomy (NCBI): domain Eukaryota; kingdom Metazoa; phylum Chordata; class Chondrichthyes; order Rajiformes; family Arhynchobatidae; genus Rhinoraja; species Rhinoraja longicauda. The sequence goes on along the minus strand of NC_135971.1, from coordinate 40,725,478 downwards.
CACCCTTAACCCTCACCCTTAACCATTAACCCTAAACCTTAACCCTCCCCCTTAACCCTCACCCTTAGCCCTCACCCTTAACCCTCACCCTTAACCCTCACCCTTAACCCTCACCCTTAACCCTTAACCCTCACGCTAAACCCTCACCCTTAACCCTCACCCTTAGCCCTCACCCTTAACCCTCGCCCTTAACCCTCACCCTTAACCCTCACCCTTAACCCTTAACCCTCACCCTTAATCCTCACCCTTAACCCTCACCCTTAACCATCACCCTTAACCCTCACACTTAACCCTCACCCTTAACCCTCACCCTTAACCCTCACCCTTGACCCTCACCCTTACCCCTTAAACCTCACCCTTAACCCTCACCCTTAACCCTCACCCTTAACCCTCACCCTTAACCCTCACCCTTATCCCTCACCCTTAACCCTCAGCCTTAACCCTCACCCTTAACCCTCACCCTTAACCATAATCCCTAAACCTTAACCCTCCCTCTTAACCCTCACCCATATCCCTCACCTTTAACCCTCACCCTTAACCTTCACCGTTAATCCTCACCCTTAACCCTTAACCCTCACCCTTAACCCTCACCCTTAACCCTGACCCTTAACACTCACCCTTAAACCTCACCCTTAACCCTCACCCGTAACCCTCACCCTTAATCATCACCCTTAACCCTCACCCTTAACCCTCACCTTTAACCCTCACCCTTACCCTTCACCCTTAACCCTCACCCTTAACCCTTAACCCTCACCCTTAACCCTCACCCTTAACCCTCACCCTTAACGCTCACCCTTAACCCTTAACCCTCACCCTTAACCCTCACCATTAACCCTCACCATTAACCCTCACCCTTAACCCTTAACCTTAACCCTTAACACTCACCCTTAAACCTCACCCTTAACGCTCACCCTTAACCCTCACCCTTAACCCTCATCCTTAACACGCACCCTTTACCCTCACCCTTAACCCTCACCCTTAACCCTCACCCTTAACCCTCACCCTTAACCCTCACCTTTAACCCTCACCTTTAACCCTCACCCTTAACGCTCACCCTTAACGCTCACCCTTAACGCTCACCCTTAATGCTCACCATTAACCCTCACCGTTAACCCTCACCCTTAACCCTCACCCTTAACCCTCACCCTTAACCCTCACCCTTAACCCTCACCCTTAATACTCACCCTTAACCCTTAACCCTCACCCTTAACCCTCACCCTTAACCCTCACCATTAACCCTCACCCTTAACCGTCACCCTTAACCCTCACCCTTAACCCTCAGTTAACCCTCACCTTAACACTCACCCTTAACCCTCTCCCTTAACCCTCACCCTTAACCCTTAAACCTCACCCTTAACCCTCACCCTTAACCCTCACCCTTAACCCTCACCCTTAACCCTCACCCTTAGCCCTCACCCTTAACCCTCACCCTTAACCCTCACCCTTAACCTTCACCCTTAACCCTAAACCCTCACCCTAAACCCTCACCCTTAACCCTCACCCTTAACCCTCACCATTAACCCTCACCCTTAACCCTCACCCTTAACCCTCACCCTTAACCCTCACCCTTAATCCTCACCGTTAATCGTCACCCTTAACCCTCACCCTTAACCCTCACTATTAACCCTCACCCTTACCCTTAACCCTCACCCTTAACCCTCACCCTTAACACACCCTTAACCCTCACCCTTAACCCTTAACCCTCACCCTTAACCCTCACCCTTAGACCTCACACTTAACCTTCACCCTTAACCCTCACCCTTAACCCTCACCCTTAACCCTTAACCCTCACCCTTAATCCTTACCCTTAACACTTAATCCTCACCCTTAACCCTCACCCTTAACCATCACCCTTAACCCTCACACTTAACCCTCACCCTTAACCCTCACCCTTAACCCTCACCCTTGACCCTCACCCTTAACCCTTAAACCTCACCCTTAACCCTCACCCTTAACCCTCACCCTTAACCCTCACCCTTAACCCTCACCCTTAACCCTCACCCTTAAACCTCAACCTTAACCCTCACCCTTAACCCTCACCCTTAACCATTAACCCTAAACCTTAACCCTCACCCTTAACCCTCACCCTTATCCCTCACCTTTAACCCTCACCCTTAACACTCACCCTTAACCCTTAACCCTCACCCTTAACCCTCACCCTTATCCCTCACCCTTAATCCTCACCCTTAACCCTCACCCTTCCCCTTAAACCTCACCCTTAACGCTCACCCTTAACCCTCACCCTTAGCCCTCACCCTTAACCCTCACCCTTAATCCTCACCCTTAACCCTCTCCCTTAACCCTTTACCCTCACGCTAAACCCTCACCCTTAACCCTCACCCTTAGCCCTCACCCTTAACCCTCACCCTTAACCCTCACCCTTAACCCTTAACCCTCACCCTTAATCCTCACCCTTAACCCTCACCCTTAACCATCACCCTTAACCCTCACACTTAACCCTCACCCTTAACCCTCACCCTTAACCCTCACCCTTGACCCTCACCCTTATCCCTTAAACCTCACCCCTAACCCTCACCCTTAACCCTCACCCTTAACCCTCACCCTTAACCCTCACCCTTAACCCTCACCCTTAACCCTCAGCCTTAACCCTCACCCTTAACCCTCACCCTTATCCATTAACCCTAAACCTTAACCCTCCCCCTTAACCCTCACCCTTAGCCCTCACCCTTAACCCTCACCCTTAACCCTCACCCTTAACCCTTAACCCTCACGCTAAACCCTCACCCTTAACCCTCACCCTTAGCCCTCACCCTTAACCCTCACCCTTAACCCTCACCCTTAACCCTCACCCTTAACCCTTAACCCTCACCCTTAATCCTCACCCTTAACCCTCACCCTTAACCATCACCCTTAACCCTCACACTTAACCCTCACCCTTAACCCTCACCCTTAACCCTCACCCTTGACCCTCACCTTAACCCTTAAACCTCACCCTTAACCCTCACTCTTAACCCTCACCCTTAACCCTCACCCTTAACCCTCACCCTTAACCCTCACCCTTAACCCTCAGCCTTAACCCTCACCCTTAACCCTTAACCCTCACCCTTAACCCTCACCCTTAACCCTGACCCTTAACACTCACCCTTAAACCTCACCCTTAACCCTCACCCGTAACCCTCACCCATAATCATCACCCTTAACCCTCACCCTTAACCCTCACCTTTAACCCTCACCCTTACCCTTCACCCTTAACCCTCACCCTTAACCCTTAACCCTCACCCTTAACCCTCACCCTTAACCCTCACCCTTAACCCTCACCCTTAAACCTTAACCCTCACCCTTAACCCTCACCATTAACCCTCACCCTTAACCCTTAACCTTAACCCTTAACACTCACCCTTAAACCTCACCCTTAACGCTCACCCTTAACCCTCACCCTTAACCCTCACCCTTAACACGCACCCTTTACCCTCACCCTTAACCCTCACCCTTAACCCTCACACTTAACCCTCACCCTTAACCCTCACCTTTAACCCTCACCTTTAACCCTCACCCTTAACGCTCACCCTTAACGCTCACCCTTAATGCTCACCCTTAACGCTCACCATTAACCCTCACCGTTAACCCTCACCCTTAACCCTCACCCTTAACCCTCACCCTTAACCCTCACCCTTAACCCTTAACCCTCACCCTTAATCCTCACCCTTAACCCTCACCCTTAACCATCACCCTTAACCCTCACACTTAACCCTCACCCTTAACCCTCACCCTTAACCCTCACCCTTGACCCTCACCTTAACCCTTAAACCTCACCCTTAACCCTCACTCTTAACCCTCACCCTTAACCCTCACCCTTAACCCTCACCCTTAACCCTCACCCTTAACCCTCAGCCTTAACCCTCACCCTTAACCCTTAACCCTCACCCTTAACCCTCACCCTTAACCCTGACCCTTAACACTCACCCTTAAACCTCACCCTTAACCCTCACCCGTAACCCTCACCCATAATCATCACCCTTAACCCTCACCCTTAACCCTCACCTTTAACCCTCACCCTTACCCTTCACCCTTAACCCTCACCCTTAACCCTTAACCCTCACCCTTAACCCTCACCCTTAACCCTCACCCTTAACCCTTAACCCTCACCCTTAACCCTCACCATTAACCCTCACCCTTAACCCTTAACCTTAACCCTTAACACTCACCCTTAAACCTCACCCTTAAACCTCACCCTTAATGCTCACCCTTAACCCTCACCCTTAACACGCACCCTTTACCCTCACCCTTAACCCTCACCCTTAACCCTCACACTTAACCCTCACCCTTAACCCTCACCTTTAACCCTCACCTTTAACCCTCACCCTTAACGCTCACCCTTAACGCTCACCCTTAATGCTCACCCTTAACGCTCACCATTAACCCTCACCGTTAACCCTCACCCTTAACCCTCACCCTTAACCCTCACCCTTAACCCTCACCCTTAATACTCACCCTTAACCCTTAACCCTCACCCTTAACCCTCACCCTTAACCCTCACCCTTAACCCTCACCATTAACCCTCACCCTTAACCGTCACCCTTAACCCTCACCCTTAACCCTCAGTTAACCCTCACCCTTAACACTCACCCTTAACCCTCTCCCTTAACCCTCACCCTTAACCCTTAAACCTCACCCTTAACCCTCACCCTTAACCCTCACCCTTAATCCTCACCCTTAACCCTCACCCTTAGCCCTCACCCTTAACCCTCACCCTTAACCCTCACCCTTAACCCTCACCCTTAACCCTTAACCCTCACCCTAAATCCTCACCCTTAACCCTCACCCTTAGCCCTCACACTTAACCTTCACCCTTAACCCTCACCCTTAACCCTCACCCTTAACCCTTAACCCTCACCCTTAATCCTTACCCTTAACACTTAATCCTCACCCTTAACCCTCACCCTTAACCATCACCCTTAACCCTCACACTTAACCCTCACCCTTAACCCTCACCCTTAACCCTCACCCTTGACCCTCACCCTTAACCCTTAAACCTCACCCTTAACCCTCACCCTTAACCCTCACCCTTAACCCTCACCCTTAACCCTTAACCCTCACCCTAAACCCTCACCCTTAACCCT
>NC_135971.1:40712897-40719897 GCF_053455715.1 Rhinoraja longicauda | reverse complement strand
GGGCGAGGGTTAAGGATTAAGGGTGAGGGATAAAGGTGAGGGTTAAGGGTGAGGGTTAAGGGTGAGGGTTAAGGGTGATGGTTAAGGGTGAGGGTTAAGGGTGAGGGTTAAGGGTAAGGGTTAAGGATTAAGGGTGAGGGTTAAGTGTGTGCGTTAAGGGTGAGGGTTAAGGGTGAGGGTTAAGGGTGATGGTTAAGGGTGAGGGTTAAGGGTTAAGGGTGAGGGTTAAGGGTGAGGGTTAAGGGTGAGGGTTGAGGGTGAGGGTTGAGGGTGAGGGTTGAGGGTGAGGGTTGAGGGTGAGGGGTGAGGGTTGAGGGTGAGGGTTGAGGGTGAGGGTTGAGGGTGAGGGTTAAGGGCGAGGGTTAAGGGCGAGGGTTAAGGGCGAGGGTTAAGGGCGAGGGTTAAGGGCGAGGGTTAAGGGCGAGGGTTAAGGGCGAGGGTTAAGGGCGAGGGTTAAGGGCGAGGGTTAAGGGCGAGGGTTAAGGGCGAGGGTTAAGGGCGAGGGTTAAGGGCGAGGGTTAAGGGCGAGGGTTAAGGGCGAGGGTTAAGGGCGAGGGTTAAGGGCGAGGGTTAAGGATTAAGTGTGAGGGTTAAGAGCGAGGGTTAGGGTTGAGTGTGAGGGTTGAGGGCGAGGGTTGAGGGCGAGGGTTAGGGTTGAGGGCGAGGGTTGAGGGCGAGGGTTAGGGTTGAGGGCGAGGGTTGAGGGCGAGGGTTGAGGGTTGAGGGTTGAGGGGTGAGGGTTGAGGGTTGAGGGTTAAGGGTGAGGGTTAAGGGTGAGGGTTAAGGGTGAGGGTTAAGGGTGAGGGTTAAGGGTGATGGTTAAGGGTGAGGGTTAATGATTAAGGGTGAGGGTTATGTGTGAGGGTTAAGGGTGAGGGTTAAGGGTGATGGTTAAGGGTGAGGGTTAAGGGTTAAGGGTGAGGGTTAAGGATGAGGGTTAAGGGTGAGGGTTAAAGGTGAGGGTTAAGGGTGAGGGTTAAGGGTGAGGGTTGAGGGTTGAGGGTGAGGGTTGAGGGTGAGGGGTGAGGGTGAGGGGTGAGGGTTGAGGGTGAGGGTTGAGGATGAGGGTTGAGGTCGAGGGTTGAGGTCGAGGGTGAGGGTCGAGGGTGAGGGTCGAGGGTGAGGGTCGAGGGTGAAGGGTCGAGGGTGGAGGGCGAGGGTGGAGGGCGAGGGTGGAGGGCGAGGGTGGAGGGCGAGGGTGAAGGGCGAGGGTGAAGGGCGAGGGTGAAGGATTAAGGGTGAGGGTTAAGTGTGAGAGGTAATGGTGAGGGTTAAGGGTGATGGTTAAGTGTGAGGGTTGAGGGTAAGGGGTGAGGGTTAAGGATTAAGGGTGAGGGTTAAGTGTGAGGGTTAAGGGTGAGTGTGAAGGGTGAGGGTTAAGGGTGAGGGTTAAGTGTGAGGGTTAAGGGTTGAGGGTTAAGGGTGAGGGTTAAGGGTGAGGGTTAAGGGTGAGGGTTAAGGGTGAGGGTTAAGGGTGAGGGTTAAGGGTGAGGGTTAAGGGTGAGGGTTAAGGGTGAGGGTTAAGGGTGAGGGTTAAGGGTGAGGGTTAAGGGTGAGGGTTAAGGGTGAGGGTTAAGGGTGAGGGTTAAGGGTGAGGGTTAAGGGTGAGGGTTAAGGGTGAGGGTTAAGGGTGAGGGTTAAGGGTGAGGGTTAAGGGTGAGGGTTAAGGGTGAGGGTTAAGGGTGAGGGTTAAGGGTGAGGGTTAAGGGTGAGGGTTAAGGGTGAGGGTTAAGGGTGAGGGTTAAGGGTGAGGGTTAAGGGTGAGGGTTAAGGGTGAGGGTTAAGGGTGAGGGTTAAGGGTGAGGGTTAAGGGTGAGGGTTAAGGGTGAGGGTTAAGGGTGAGGGTTAAGGGTGAGGGTTAAGGGTGAGGGTTAAGGGTGAGGGTTAAGGGTGAGGGTTAAGGGTGAGGGTTAAGGGTGAGGGTTAAGGGTGAGGGTTAAGGGTGAGGGTTAAGTGTGAGGGTTAAGGGTGAGGGTTAAGGGTGAGGGTTAAGGGTTAAGGGTGAGTGTTAAGGGTGAGGGTTAAGGGTGAGGGTTAATGGTGATGGTTAAGGGTGGGGGTTAAGGGTGGGGGTTAAGGGTGAGGGTTAAGGGTGATGGGTGAGGGTTGAGGGTGAGGGTTGAGGGTGAGGGTTGAGGGTGAGGGTTGAGGGTGAGGGTTGAGGGTGAGGGTGAGGGTTGAGGGTGAGGGTTGAGGGTGGAGGGTGAGGGTTGATGGTGAGGGTTGAGGGTGAGGGTTGAGGGTGAGGGTTGAGGGTGAGGGTTGAGGGTGAGGGTTGAGGGTGAGGGTTGAGGGTGAGGGTTGAGGTTGAGGGTGAGGGTTGAGGGTGAGGTTTGAGGGTGAGGGTTGAGGGTGAGGGTTGAGGGTGAGGGTTGAGGGTGAGGGTTGAGGGTGAGGGTTGAGGGTGAGGGTTGAGGGTGAGGGTTGAGGGTGAGGGTTGAGGGTGAGGGTTGAGGGTGAGGGTTGAGGGTTTCTTAAGGATAGCGGAGTGAGGGGGTATGGGGAGAAGGCAGGAACGGGGTACTGATTGATAGTGATCAGCCATGATCGCATTGAATGGCGGTGCTGGCTCGAAGGGCTGAATGGCCTACTCCTGCACCTATTGTCTATTGTCTATTGTCTATTGATGGTGAGGGTTAAGGGCGAGGGTTAAGGATTAAGGGTGAGGGTTAAAGTTGAGGGTTGAGGATGAGGGTTGAGGTTGAGGGTGAGGGTTGAGGGTGAGGGTTGAGGGTGAGGGTTGAGGGTGAGGGTTGAGGGTGAGGGTTGAGGGTGAGGGTTGAGGGTGAGGGTTGAGGGTGAGGGTTGAGGGTTAAGGATTAAGGGTGAGGGTTAAGGGTGAGGGTTAAGGGTGAGGGTTAAGGGTGAGGGTTAAGGGTGAGAGTTAAGGGTGTGGGTTAAGGGTGAGGGTTAAGGGTGAGGGTTAAGGGTGAGGGTTAAGGGTGAGGGTTAAGGGTGAGGGTTAAGGGTGAGGGTTAAGGGTGAGGGTTAAGGGTTAAGGGTGAGTGTTAAGGTTAAGGGTGAGGGTTAAGGTTAAGGGTGAGGGTTAAGGTTAAGGGTGAGGGTTAAGGGTGAGGGTTAAGGGTGATGGTTAAGGGTGATGGTTAAGGATGAGGGTTAAGGGTGAGGGTTAAGGGTGAAGTTTAAGGGTGAGGGTTAAGGGTGAGGGTTAAGGGTGAGGGTTAAGGGTGAGGGTTAAGGGTTAAGGGTGAGGGTTAAGGGTGAGGGTTAAGGGCGAGGGTTAATGGCGAGGGTTAAGGGTGATGGTTAAGTGTGAGGGTTGAGGGTGAGTATTCAGGGCGAGGGTTAAGGATTAAGGGTGAGGGTTAAAGGTGAGGGTTAAAGGTGAGGGTTAAGGGTGAGGGTTAAGGGTGAGGGTTAAGGGTGAGGGTTAAGGGTGAGGGTTAAGGGTGAGGGTTAAGGGTGAGGGTTAAGGGTGTGGGGTAAGGGTGAGGGTTAAGGGTGAGGGTTAAGGGTGAGGGTTAAGGGTGAGGGTTAAGGGTGAGGGTTAAGGGTGAGGGTTAAGGGTGGGGGTTAAGGGTGGGGGTTAAGGGTGAGGGTTAAGGGTGTGGGTTAAGGGTGAGGGATAAGGGTGAGGGATATGGGTGAGAGTTAAGGGTGAGGGATAAGGGTTAAGGGTGAGGGTTAAGGGTGAGGGTTAAGGGTGAGGGTTAAGGGTGAGGGTTAAGGGTGAGGGTTGAGGGTTGAGGGTGAGGGTTGAGGGTGAGGGTTGAGGGTGAGGGTTGAGGGTGAGGGTTGAGGGTGAGGGTTGAGTGTGAGGGTTGAGGGTGAGGGTTGAGGGTGAGGGTTGAGGGTGAGGGTTGACGGTTGAGGGTGAGGGTTGAGGATTAAGGGTGAGGGTTAAAGGTGAGGGTTGAGGGTGAGGGTTGAGGGTGAGGGTTGAGGGTGAGGGTTGAGGGTGAGGGTTGAGGGTGAGGGTTGAGGGTGAGGGTTGAGGGTGAGGGTTGAGGGTGAGGGTTGAGGGTGAGGGTTGAGGGTGAGGGTTGAGGGTGAGGGTTGAGGGTGAGGGTTGAGGGTTAAGGATTAAGGGTGAGGGTTAAGGGTGAGGGTTAAGGGTGAGGGTTAAGGGTGAGGGTTAAGGGTGTGGGTTAAGGGTGAGGGTTAAGGGTGAGGGTTAAGGGTGAGGGTTAAGGGTGAGGGTTAAGGGTGAGGGTTAAGGGTTAAGGGTGAGTGTTAAGGTTAAGGGTGAGGGTTAAGGTTAAGGGTGAGGGTTAAGGTTAAGGGTGAGGGTTAAGGGTGAGGGTTAAGGGTGATGGTTAAGGGTGATGGTTAAGGATGAGGGTTAAGGGTGAGGGTTAAGGGTGAAGTTTAAGGGTGAGGGTTAAGGGTGAGGGTTAAGGGTGAGGGTTAAGGGTGAGGGTTAAGGGTGAGGGTTAAGGGTTAAGGGTGAGGGTTAAGGGTGAGGGTTAAGGGCGAGGGTTAATGGCGAGGGTTAAGGGTGATGGTTAAGTGTGAGGGTTGAGGGTGAGTATTCAGGGCGAGGGTTAAGGATTAAGGGTGAGGGTTAAAGGTGAGGGTTAAAGGTGAGGGTTAAGGGTGAGGGTTAAGGGTGAGGGTTAAGGGTGTGGGGTAAGGGTGAGGGTTAAGGGTGAGGGTTAAGGGTGAGGGTTAAGGGTGAGGGTTAAGGGTGAGGGTTAAGGGTGAGGGTTAAGGGTGAGGGTTAAGGGTGGGGGGTTAAGGGTGGGGGTTAAGGGTGAGGGTTAAGGGTGTGGGTTAAGGGTGAGGGATAAGGGTGAGGGATATGGGTGAGAGTTAAGGGTGAGGGATAAGGGTTAAGGGTTAAGGGTGAGGGTTAAGGGTGAGGGTTAAGGGTGAGGGTTAAGGGTGAGGGTTAAGGGTGAGGGTTAAGGGTGAGGGTTAAGGGTGAGGGTTAAGGGTGAGGGTTAAGGGTGAGGGTTAAGGGTGAGGGTTAAGGGTGAGGGTTAAGGGTGAGGGTTAAGGGTGAGGGTTAAGGGTGAGGGTTAAGGGTGAGGGTTAAGGGTGAGGGTTAAGGGTGAGGGTTAAGGGTGAGGGTTAAGGGTGAGGGTTAAGGGTGAGGGTTAAGGGTGAGGGTTAAGGGTGAGGGTTAAGGGTGAGGGTTAAGGGTGAGGGTTAAGGGTGAGGGTTAAGGGTGAGGGTTAAGGGTGAGGGTTAAGGGTGAGGGTTAAGGGTGAGGGTTAGGGGTGAGGGTTAAGGGTGAGGGTTAAGGGTGAGGGTTAAGGGTGAGGGTTAAGGGTGAGGGTTAAGGGTGAGGGTTAAGGGTGAGGGTTAAGGGTGAGGGTTAAGGGTGAGGGTTCAGCGTGAGAATTAAGGGTAGCGGGTTAAGGGCGAGGGTTAAGGGCGAGGGTTAAGGGCGAGGGTTAAGGGCGAGGGTTAAGGGCGAGGGTTAAGGGCGAGGGTTAAGGGCGAGGGTTAAGGGCGAGGGTTAAGGGTGAGGGTTAAGGGTGAGGGTTAATGGTGAGGGTTAAGGGTGAGGGTTAAGGGTGAGGGTTAAGGGTGAGGGTTAAGGGTGATGGTTGAGGGTTAAGGGTGAGGGGTGAGGGTTAAGGGTGAGGGTTAAGGGTGAGGGTTAAGGGTGAGGGTTAAGGGTGAGGGTTAAGGGTGAGGGTTAATGGTGAGGGTTAAGGGTGAGGGTTAAGGGTGAGGGTTAAGGGTGAGGGTTGAGGGTGAGGGTTGAGGGTTGAGGGTGAGGGTTGAGGGTGAGGGTTGAGGGTGAGGGTTGAGGGTGAGGGTTGAGGGTGAGGGGTGAGGGTTGAGGGTTGAGGGTGAGGGGTGAGGGTGAGGGGTGAGGGGTGAGGGTGAATGGTGAGGGTTAAGGGTGAGGGTTAAGGGTGAGGTTTAAGGGTGAGGGTTAAGGTTGAGGGTTAAGGGTGAGGGTTAAGGGTGAGGGTTAAGGGTGAGGGTTAAGGCTGAGGGTTAAGGGTGAGGGTTAAGGGTGAGGGTTAAGGGTGAGGGTTAAGGGTTAAGGGTGAGGGTTAAGGGTGAGGGTTAAGGGCGAGGGTTAATGGCCAGGGTTAAGGGCGATGGTTAAGTGTGAGGGTTGAGGGTGAGTATTCAGGGCGAGGGTTAAGGATTAAGGGTGAGGGTTAAAGGTGAGGGTTAAGGGTGAGGGTTAAGGGTGAGGGTTAAGAGTGAGGGTTAAGGGTGAGGGTTAAGGGTGAGGGTTAAGGGTGAGGGTTAAGGGTGAGGGTTAAGGGTGAGGGTTAAGGGTGTGGGGTAAGGGTGTAGGGTTAAGGGTGAGGGTTAAGGGTGAGGGTTAAGGGTGAGGGTTAAGGGTGAGGGTTAAGGGTTAAGGGTGAGGGTTAAGGGTGAGGGTTAAGGGTGTGGGTTAAGGGTGAGGGATAAGGGTGAGGGATATGGGTGAGAGTTAAGGGTGAGGGATAAGGGTGAGGGTTAAGGGTTAAGGGTGAGGGTTAAGGGTGAGGGTTAAGGGTGAGGTTTAAGGGTGAGGTTTAAGGGTGAGGGTTAAGGGTGAGGGTTAAGGGTGAGGGTTAAGGGTGAGGGTTAAGGGTGAGGGTTAAGGGTGAGGGTTAAGGGTGAGGGTTAAGGGTGAGGGTTAAGGGTGAGGGTTAAGGGTGAGGGTTAAGGGTGAGGGTTAAGGGCGAGGGTTAAGGGTGAGGGTTAAGGGTGAGGGTTAAGGGTGAGGGTTAAGGGTGAGGGTTAAGGGTGAGGGTTAAGGGTGAGGGTTAAGTGTGAGGGTTAAGGGTGAGGGTTCAGCGTGAGAATTAAGGTAGCGGGTTAAGGGTGAGGGTTAAGGGCGAGGGTTAAGGGCGAGGGTTAAGGGCGAGGGTTAAGGGCGAGGGTTAAGGGCGAGGGTTAAGGGCGAGGGTTAAGGGCGAGGGTTAAGGGCGAGGGTTAAGGGCGAGGGTTAAGGGCGAGGGTTAAGGGCGAGGGTTAAGGGCGAGGGTTAAGGGCGAGGGTTAAGGGTGAGGGTTAATGATTAAGGGTGAGGGTTATGTGTGAGGGTTAAGGGTGAGGGTTAAGGGTGAGGGTTAAGGGT
>NC_135971.1:40704397-40712397 GCF_053455715.1 Rhinoraja longicauda | reverse complement strand
ACTCACACTTAACCCTCACCCTTAACCCTCACCCTTAACCCTCACCATTAACCCTCACCATTAACCCTCACCCTTAACCATCACCCTTAACCAACACCCTTAACCCTCACCCTTAACCCTCACCCTTAACCCTCACCCTTAACAATCACCTTTAACCCTTAACCCTCACCCTTAACCCTCACCCTTAACCCTCACCCTTAACCCTCACCTTTAACTCTCACCCTTAATCCTTAACCCTCACCCTTAACCCTCAGCCTTAACCCTCACCCTTAACCATCACCCTTAACCCTCACCCTTAACCCTCACCATTAACCCTCACCCTTAACCCTCACCCTTAACCCTCACCCTTAACCCTCACCCTTATCCCTTAACACTCACCCTTAACCCTCACCCTTATCCCTCACCATTAACCCTCACCCTTAACCCTCACCCTTAACCCTTAACCCTCACCCTTAACCCTCACCTTTAACCCTCACCCTTAACACTCACCCTTAACCCTCGCCCTTAACCCTCACCCTTAACCCTCACCCTTAACCCTCACCCTTAATCCTCACCCTTAACCCTCACCCTTAACCCTCACCCTTAACCCTCACCCTCAACCCTCACACTTAACCATCATCCTTAACCCTCACCATTAACCCTCACCATTAACCCTCAACCTTAACCCTCACCCTTAACCCTCACTCTTAACCCTCACCGTTAACCCTTAACCCTCACCCTTAACCGTCACCCTTAACCCTCACCCTTAACCCTCACCCTTAACCCTCACCCTTAATGCTCACACTTACCCCTCACCCTTATCCCTTAACCCTCACCCTTAACCCTCACCCTTAACCCTCACCATTAACCCTCACCCTTAACCCTCACCCTCAACCCTTAACCCTCACCCTCAACCCTCACACTTAACCATCATCCTTAACCCTCACCCTTAACCCACACCATTACCCCTCACCCTTAAACCTCACCCTTAACCCTCACGCTTAACCCTTAACCCTCACCGTTAACCCTCACCCTTAACCCTCAACCTTAACCCTCACCCTTAACCCTCACCCTTAACCCTCACCTTTAACCCTCACCCTTAATCCTTAACCCTCGCCCTTAACCCTCACCCTCAACCCTCACTTAACCATCACCCTTAACCTTCACACTTCACCCTCACCATTAACCCTCACACTTAACCCTCACCCTTAACCCTTAACCCTCACCCTTAACCCTCACCCTTATCCCTCACCCTTAACACTCACCCTTAACCCTCGCCCTTAACCCTCCCCCTTAACCCTCACCCTTAACCCTCAACCTTAACACTCACCCTTAACCCTCACCCTTAACCCTCACCCGTAACCCTCACCCTTAACCCTCACCCTTAACCCTCACCCTTAACCATCACCCTGAACCCTCACCCTTAACGCTCACCCTTAACCCTCACCCTTAACACTCACCCTTAACCCTTAACCCTCACCCTTATCCCTCACCCTTAACCCTCACCCATAACCCTCACCCTTTCCCCTTACCCCTCACCCTTAACCCTCACCCTTAACCCTCACCCTTAACCCTCACCCTTAATTCTCACGCTTAACCCTCACCCTTAACCATCACCCTTAACCCTCACCCTTAACCCTCACCCTTAACCCTCACCCTTAACCCTCACCCTTAACCCTCACCCTTAACCCTTAACCCTCACCCTTAACCATCACCCTTAACCCTCACCCTTAACCCTCACCCTTAACCCTCACACTTAACCCTCACCCTTAATCCTTAACCCTCACCCTTAACACTTACCCTCAAACCTCACACTTAACCATCACCCTTAACCCTCACCCTTAACCCTCACCATTAACCCTCATCCTTAACCCTCACACTTAACCCTCACCCTTAACCCTCACCCTTAAACCTCACCCTTAACCATCACCCTTAACCATCACCCTTAACCCTCACCCTTAACCCTCACCCTTAACCCTCACCCTTAACCCTCACCCTTAACACTCTCCCTTAACCCTTAACCCTCACCCTTAACCCTCACCCTTAACCCTCACCCTTAACACTCACCCTTAACCCTCACCCTTATCCCTCACCCATAACACTCACCCTTACCCCTCACCATTAACCCTCACCCTTAACCATCACCCTTAACCCTCACCATTAACCCTCATCCTTAACTCTCACACTTAACCCTCACCCTTAACCTCACCCTTAAACCTCACCCTTAACCATCACCCTTAACCATCACCCTTAACCCTCACCCTTAACCCTCACCCTTAACCCTCACCCTTAACACTCGCCCTTAACCCTTAACCCTCACACTTAACTCTCACCCTTAATCCTTAACCCTCACCCTTAACCCTTACCCTCAACACTCACACTTAACCATCACCCTTAACCCTCACCCTTAACCCTCACCATTAACTCTCACCCTTAACTCTCACCCTTAACCATCATCCTTAACCTTCACCCTTAACCCTCACCCTTAACCCTCACCCTTAACCCTCACCCTTAACCCTCACCCTTAACACTTAACCCTCACACTTAACCATCCCCCATAACCCTCACCCTTAACCCTCATCCTTAACCCTCACACTTAACCCTCACCCACAACCCTCAACCTTAACCCTCACCTTTAACCCTCACCTTTAATCCTTAACCCTCGCCCTTAAAACCTCACCCTCAACCCTCACACTTAACCATCACCCTTAACACTCACCATTAACCCTCACCCTTAACCCTCACCCTTAACCCTCACCCTTAACCCTTAACCCTCACCCTTAACCCTCACCCTTAACCCTCACCCTTAACCCTCACCCTTAACCCTCACCCTTAACCCTCACCCTTAACCCTCACCCTTAACCCTCAACCTTAACCCTCACCCCTAACACTCACCCTTAACCCTCACACTTAACCCTCACCCTTAACCCTCACCCTTAACCCTCACCCTTAACCATCACCCTTAACCATCACCCTTAACCCTCACCCTTAACCCTCACCATTAACACTCACCCTTAACCCTTAACACTCAACCTTAACCCTCACCCTTAACTCTCACCCATAACCCTCACCCTTATCCCTCACCCTTAACCCTCACCCTAACCCTCACCCTTAACCCTCACCCTTAACCCTCACCCTTAACCATCACCCTTAACCCACACCCTTAACCCTCACCCTTAACTCTCACCCATAACCCTCACCCTTAACCATCACCCTTAACCCTCACCCTTAACCCTCACCCTTAACCAACACCCTTATCCCTTAACCCTCACCCTCACCCTTACCCCTCACCCGTAACCCACACCCTTAACCCTCACCCTTAACCCTCACCCTTAACCCTCACCCTTAACCCTCACCCTTAACCCTCTCCCTTAATTCTCAAGCTTAACCCTCACCCTTAACCATCACCCTTAACCCTCACCCTTAACCCTCACCCTTAACCCTCACCCTTAACCCTCACCCTTAACCCTCACCCTTAACCCTTAACCCTCACCCTTAACCATCACCCTTAACCCTCACTCTTAACCCTCACCCTTAACCCTCACAATTAACCCTCACCCTTAATCCTTAACCCTCACCCTTAACCCTCACCCTTAACCCTCACCCTTATCCCTTAACCCTCACCCTTAACCCTCACCCTTATCCCTCACCCTTAACCCTCACCCTTAACCCTCACCCTTATCCCTTAACCCTCACCCTTAACCCTCACCCTTATCCCTCACCCTTAACTCTCACCCTTAACCCTCACCCTTAACTCTCACCCTTAACCCTCACCCTTAACCATCACCCTTAACCTTCACCCCTAACCCTCACCCTTAACCCTCACCCTTAACCCTCACCCTTAACACACACCCTTAACCCTTAACCCTCACCCTTAACCCTCACCATTAACCCTCACCCTTAACACACACCCTTAACCCTTAACCCTCACCCTTAACCCTCACCCTTAACCCTCACCCTTAACCCTCACCCTTAACCCTCACCTTTAACTCTCACCCTTAATCCTTAACCCTCACCCTTAACCCTCAGCCTTAACCCTCACCCTTAACCATCACCCTTAACCCTCACCCTTAACCCTCACCATTAACCCTCACCCTTAACCCTCACCCTTAACCCTCACCCTTAACCCTCACCCTTATCCCTTAACCCTCACCCTTAACCCTCACCCTTATCCCTCACCCTTAACCCTCACCCTTAACCCTCACCCTTATCCCTTAACCCTCACCCTTAACCCTCACCCTTATCCCTCACCCTTAACTCTCACCCTTAACCCTCACCCTTAACTCTCACCCTTAACCCTCACCCTTAACCATCACCCTTAACCCTCACCCTTAACCATCACCCTTAACCCTCACTCTTAACCCTCACCCTTAACCCTCACAATTAACCCTCACCCTTAATCCTTAACCCTCACCCTTAACACTCACCCTCAAACCTCACACTCAACCGTCACCCTTAACCCTCACCCTTAACCTTCACCCTTAACCCTCACCCTTAACCCTCACCCTTAACACTCACCCTTAACCCTTAACCCTCACACTTAACCCTCACCCTTAATCCTTAACCCTCACCCTTAACCCTTACCCTCAACCCTCACACTTAACCATCACCCTTAACCCTCACCATTAACCCTCACCATTAACTCTCACCCTTAACTCTAACCCTTAACAATTAACCCTCACACTTAACCATCCCCCATAACCCTCACCATTAACCCTCATCCTTAACCCTCACACTTAACCCTCACCCTCAACCCTCACCCTTAACCCTCACCTTTAACCCTCACCCTTGATCCTTAACCCTCGCCCTTAAACCTCACCCTCAACCCTCACAGTTAACCATCACCCTTAACCCTCACCATTAACGCAAACCCTTAACCCTCACCCTTAACCCTCACCCTTAACCCTTAACCCTCACCCTTAACCCTCACCCTTAACCCTCACCCTTAACCCTCACCCTTAACCCTCACCATTAACCCTCACCCTTAACCCTCACCCTTAACCCTCACCCTTAACCCTCACCCTTAACCCTCAACCTTAACACTCACCCTTAACACTCACACTTAACCCTCACCCTTAACCCTCACCCTTAACCCTCACCATTAACCCTCACCCTTAAACATCACCCTTAACCATCACCCTTAACCCTCACCCTTAACCCTCACCCTTAACACTCACCCTTAACCCTTATCCCTCAACCTTAACCCTCACCCTTAACTCTCACCCATAACCCTCACCCTTATCCCTCAACCCTCACCCTTAACCCTCACCCTTAACCCTCACCCTTAACCCTCACCCTTAACCCACACCCTTAACCCTCACCCTTAACTCTCACCCTTAACCCTCACCCTTAACCATCACCCTTAACCCTCACCCTTAACACTCACCCTTAACCAACACCCTTAACCCTTAACCTTCACCCTTAACCCTCACCCTTAACACTCACCCTTAACCCTCACCCTTAACCCTCACCCTTAACCCTCACCCATAACCCTCACCCTTACCCCTCACCCTTAACCCTCACCCTTAACCCTCACCCTTAACCCTCACCCTTAACCATCACCCTTAACCCTCACCCTTAACCCTCACCCTTAACTCTCACCCTTAACCCTCACCCTTAACTCTCACCCTTAACCCTCACCCTTAACCATCACCCTTAACCTTCACCCCTAACCCTCACCCTTAACCCTCAGCCTTAACACTCACCCTTAACCCTTATCCCTCAACCTTAACCCTCACCCTTAACTCTCACCCATAACCCTCACCCTTATCCCTCAACCCTCACCCTTAACCCTCACCCTTAACCCTCACCCTTAACCCTCACCCTTAACCCACACCCTTAACCCTCACCCTTAACTCTCACCCTTAACCCTCACCCTTAACCATCACCCTTAACCCTCACCCTTAACCCTCACCCTTAACCAACACACTCACCCTTAACCCTCACCCTTAACCCTCACCCTTAACCCTCACCATTAACCCTCACCCTTAACCATCACCCTTAACCATCACCCTTAACCCTCACCCTTAACCCTCACCCTTAACACTCACCCTTAACCCTTATCCCTCAACCTTAACCCTCACCCTTAACTCTCACCCATAACCCTCACCCTTATCCCTCAACCCTCACCCTTAACCCTCACCCTTAACCCTCACCCTTAACCCTCACCCTTAACCCACACCCTTAACCCTCACCCTTAACTCTCACCCTTAACCCTCACCCTTAACCATCACCCTTAACCCTCACCCTTAACACTCACCCTTAACCAACACCCTTAACCCTTAACCTTCACCCTTAACCCTCACCCTTAACACTCACCCTTAACCCTCACCCTTAACCCTCACCCTTAACCCTCACCCATAACCCTCACCCTTACCCCTCACCCTTAACCCTCACCCTTAACCCTCACCCTTAACCCTCACCCTTAACCATCACCCTTAACCCTCACCCTTAACCCTCACCCTTAACTCTCACCCTTAACCCTCACCCTTAACTCTCACCCTTAACCCTCACCCTTAACCATCACCCTTAACCTTCACCCCTAACCCTCACCCTTAACCCTCACCCTTAACACTCACCCTTAACCCTTATCCCTCAACCTTAACCCTCACCCTTAACTCTCACCCATAACCCTCACCCTTATCCCTCAACCCTCACCCTTAACCCTCACCCTTAACCCTCACCCTTAACCCTCACCCTTAACCCACACCCTTAACCCTCACCCTTAACTCTCACCCTTAACCCTCACCCTTAACCATCACCCTTAACCCTCACCCTTAACCCTCACCCTTAACCAACACACTCACCCTTAACCCTCACCCTTAACCCTCACCCTTAACCCACACCCTTAACCCTCACCCTTAACTCTCACCCTTAACCCTCACCCTTAACCATCACCCTTAACCCTCACCCTTAACCCTCACCCTTAACCAACACCCTTAACCCTTAACCTTCACCCTTAACCCTCACCCTTAACCCTCACCCTTAACCCTCACCCTTAACCATCACCCTTAACCCTCACCCTTAACCCTCACCCTTAACTCTCACCCTTAACCCTCACCCTTAACTCTCACCCTTAACCCTCACCCTTAACCATCACCCTTAACCTTCACCCCTAACCCTCACCCTTAACCCTCACCCTTAACCCTCACCCTTAACACACACCCTTAACCCTTAACCCTCACCCTTAACCCTCACCCTTAACCCTCACCCTTAACCCTCACCCTTAACCCTCACCCTTAACACTCACCATTAACCCTCACCCTTAACCCTCAACCTGAACACTCACCCTTAACACTCACACTTAACCCTCCCCCTTAACCCTCACCCTTAACCCTCACCATTAACCCTCACCATTAACCCTCACCCTTAACCATCACCCTTAACCAACACCCTTAACCCTCACCCTTAACCCTCACCCTTAACCCTCACCCTTAACAATCACCTTTAACCCTTAACCCTCACCCTTAACCCTCACCCTTAACCCTCACCCTTAACCCTCACCTTTAACTCTCACCCTTAATCCTTAACCCTCACCCTTAACCCTCAGCCTTAACCCTCACCCTTAACCATCACCCTTAACCCTCACCCTTAACCCTCACCATTAACCCTCACCCTTAACCCTCACCCTTAACCCTCACCCTTAACCCTCACCCTTATCCCTTAACCCTCACCCTTAACCCTCACCCTTATCCCTCACCCTTAACCCTCACCCTTAACCCTCACCCTTATCCCTTAACCCTCACCCTTAACCCTCACCCTTATCCCTCACCCTTAACTCTCACCCTTAACCCTCACCCTTAACTCTCACCCTTAACCCTCACCCTTAACCATCACCCTTAACCTTCACCCCTAACCCTCACCCTTAACCCTCACCCTTAACCCTCACCCTTAACACACACCCTTAACCCTTAACCCACACCCTTAACCCTCACCCTTAACCCTCACCCTTAACACACACCCTTAACCCTTAACCCTCACCCTTAACCCTCACCCTTAACCCTCACCTTTAACCCTCACCC